>NC_060268.1:118325748-118456536 GCF_021613505.1 Equus quagga
TTCTTTCTTTCTTTCTTTCTTTCTTTCTTTCTTTCTTTCTTTCTTTCATATGCACTAACCTTTCAGTGGAAGAAATTTGAGTACAGGAGTTTAGTTAAACAGTATTACTTTTCAAAGCATTTTGTTTTTTATTTCCTGTAAAAACATCTGTCAAATATTTGCAAATCATATGTCTGATAAGGGATTAATATCCAGAATATATGAAGAACTCCTATGGCTCAACAAGAACAATAAAACAAACCACCAATTTAAAAATGGGCAAAAGACTTGAATAGACATTTTCCCAAAGATATACAAATGGTCAATAAGCACATGAAAAGATGCTTAACATTAGTAGTCATTAGGGAAATGCAAATCAAACCCAAATGAGATACCACCTCATATCCACTTGGATGGCTATTATAAAAACAAAACAAAAATGGAAAATAAGCGTTGGTGAGGATGTGGAGAAATTGGAACCCTTATGCATTGATGGTAGGAAGGTAAAACATGCCAAAGTGCACACCACTGAAGCATGGATTGGACAGAGAATGGATGTAGGAAGCTATGACAATGGTACAGCCTGGGGCACACGTCCCCCACAGGACCGTAGCAGAGCTGTGCTGCCTCTTCCCCTCACTGGCCGTAACAATGGTCCCCAGACCCCTTTCCCAGGTGGCAGGAAGGGTATGAGAAAGCCTCTCACTCTCCCTGCAAATGTGTTTAAGCTCTAGCTTGTGGTTACAACTTCACATGGGTGAAGTTTCCCCCTCTGTTCTACACCAAGGAGCTGAGTGATTTTCCTTGCAATACTGGAGTGGTGGTGGGAGAGTTGGGTATATTTCCAGGTTAAGCTTACGCTGAAGGTGTGGTTGTTGGGGGTCCCCGCTTTGTGGAAAGAGGATCTCCTAGGATAGGCCACTTGCCTGTCCCAAGCTGTGTCTCTTGTCTCCTGTGCTTCACGAGGCAATGAAAACTGGAGCTCAGGTTCACTAAGTTTGACAAATGCCTGAGGCTGAGAGCTGACCCTGCTTGCTTCTCTCTGTTCCCACTTTCCCTTCGATTTTGCCCTGTGTATTTCTTGGTTTCTTGCCAGCTCATCAGTGCTCTTAAGAAACCTTTAATTTTCCACCCTTTTAGTTACTTTCAGCAGAAAGGATGACTGGGGTAATTAGATTGCCGTATTGCCAGAAAGAGAACACCCCTGTAGGGTTTGTTTCTGTGAAACATAAAGAGAAGAAAATGATGCTTAATAAAATGCACAGCTTGGTAAATAAAGCTCTGCTCTTAATCTTGTAAACAGATATATCAATCATATTATGTGACCAAAGCCCAAAGTGACTTTTCTTCCTTCCTAGGTGGTATGAAGCATTACAAGTCAACTGTGGGACTTTCTAAGAGAGAGAGAAAAGACACCTGAAGAAGGAAATGGATTACAGGATTGAAGTGAGAGGATTGCTTTTCCTTGTTTAGGATTGCGACGTTTCCAAGTAAAAGTGAACAAATCTATACCAGCGCAGAATAATTATTGGAGTGGAAACAAGTAATCCTGAATAAATAGCCCGAATGCTTCGACACTCTTAAATCAGCCTTATAAAAATATATAGAGTTTACCTGCTAACTTTCCCCCAAGTATAGACACAGAAAGTAAACTAAACACAAATTATTTTCTCTTTCACCCACATAGAAAAATGATTTTTGTCTAGGTGAAAGTGAGAGCCACCAGAAACAAGTTCTCCTATTTCAACTCATCAAAAAACGAGCAGATACACTCGAGTGAGAGTCTCCTTTCCAAGGAACCTTGTGCCAAGTCACTCTGCCATCTGTGGATGCTCCCCTTCAATGAAGGTGGACACTGAGCTTTCCTCTTTTATGGAGGGTGGGGGTGGACTTCAGGTGCTGCTAGACTGGCTAGGGGGCTGGAGACCAGGAAGCAAGACCTTTGTCTGGACTGTGTGTATGAGCCTAGGCTCAATGCCCTGTTGGTCAAACTATGAACTGAACCGGATTATCTCCAAGATCCCTCCCGCACCCTAAACAAACAAACAATCTGTCTGTAGGAAGCCTTTGTTTCTCAGGCTTTCATCTAGAACCAGCTGTTTGACTCTTCCTTCTGAAGCTTCTTCCATACCATGGGAGAGGCTGCCCTGTCCTCCCTCTGCAAGGACTTTGCACACACCCTAACCTCTCCCACAGCCCAGCCCTACTTTGGCCCTGGTCTCAGTATTCCTGCTGCAGTAGCACCTCAGATGGACTTCAGCTGCTAGAAAGGTCCTACGGAAGGACTTTTATGAGGAAGTGAGTGGCAATGGGAAGGGAGGTTTCTAGTTGGGGTGAGGTTATAGGAGGTGCTGGGAATGGAGAAGTTAGGCTCGCCTCTGATGCTAAGCTGGGCAGGTGGCCAGAAGGATGAGAAAACAAGGATTCTGTTAAGTTCAAACTGATATCCTCATGCTGAAAACAATCCATGGCTTTCATACTTTGTCCCGCTTGAACTTGTATTACAAGTCATGGTCAGTTTAATCTTCCTAAGCGTTATTATCATCTAACTCTCATGCCCTAAATAATCATGGCTGTCTTCTGCTTGCACGATACAATCAAAAAGTCTTAGCTTGGAAGTCAGGGTCCTCTAGGATCTGTTACTGATTTATAACGTTCCAAAATTCTGGTATTGTAGAAGTGCCTGGATCCACACACACCCCCTTGAACTTCTTACTTTGTAGAGGTATTTATTAATTCTTTCTCTGAAATATGGTGAGACTTTGTTCGGAAGTTGGCTCCTACTTGATTAGGAAGAAGATAGAATGTTCCAGGACAGAGGCAGACAGTTGTCTCAGCTTTGAAGGCACTTAGATTTGGCTCAGTACATCCCAGTCTTGCTTCTGTAAACTATCCTCATTTGTAACCCTGTCATCCACCACTGAGTCCCACATGATTACCTATTTCTGATTACCTGGTTCTGAGTCATTGCAAGGTCTGAATTGCCTCAGGAGGAGGCCTTGACTCAAATCTGTATCTAAGCTATGGACTGACACTAATCAAGTACATATATGGTATGTGGTATTCCTTGATTCTATATGTATTAGTTATCTATGACTGTGTAATAAATTACCCCAAATTTGGCAGCTTAAAACAATAAATATTTAAGTAATTATTATCTCACATAGTTTCTGAGACTCAGGCATCTGGAAGCAGTTTTGCTGGGTTTTTCAGTCTCAGGGTCTCTCGTGAGGTTACCCTCAAACTGTCAGCTGGGCCTGCAGTTGTTTGAAGGCTGGATGGTTCACCCTCAAGTTCATTCATGTGATTATTGGCAGGCTTCAGTTCTTTGCAGGGCGATGGGTGGAGGGCCTCAGTTCCTTGTCTCTAAAGGGCTGCCTGAGTCTCCTCAAGACACAATGATGAGAGGAGGAGAGAGAGAACAAACAGAAGCCCCAGTGTCTTTTATGAGCTAATCTTGGAACTGACTTGCCCCCATTTCTGCCATATCGATCCTTCACATAGAATATGGGAGGGTACTACACAAGGTGTTAATACCGGGATGTAGGGATCTTTGTGGTCATCCTGAAGGCTGGCTACCATGCTGAGCCACACTTTTACCCCCTATATTCTAACATCTTTGAAAAGGGGATGCATTTTACAATCAAAGGTATATCGTAGTTTAGTAGGCAAAAATCCCATTTAGTGGTATATAAAATAATCTTGTGTCTTACAGTTGTGATGTCTTACCACTACAGGGAGATGTAGTACATGCACTTCAGGCTTCGAGGTGGCTTCTGGGTCCTGGCTCGACTGCAGTTGCTCATGGCCCCATCTGCAGTCTAGGTGTCATCCTGCCATGTGCCACTTGACTCCACCTCTGTGCCCTGGCCCACACCAACCCTTCTGAAGTCTTGCTTCATGACTTAAATGACCATATCAGGCACTGAATCCTCAGAAGCTTCCCTTGCCCACCCTAAAGCATCAGTCTCTCTCTCCTCTATATTTCTATATTTCTTGGTGCTGGATTCATTCATTTGGTGCTTATGATTTTGTGCCTTATAGTAATTGTTGAGTTTTCACGTGTACATGTTTCGTGTGTAACTACTGTGTACATGCACAGTGTGCAATAAATGTTGCTTTATGCCTTTAAGGGCCTGCTTTTTTATGGCAGAATTTTTGAACCCTTCATTTAACAGCAACAGTGACGACAAATTTCTGCTCCTCAGGTGCAATTGTATCACAAATCTGATGTACATCAAAAATGTACAATTGTACAAGCATGTACAAGTCAACTGCTATAAGTCAAAGGTGCAAAAGCTGAGTTAGAGATCTCCATTTCCAAAAGTTCATCAAATTCACGATTGTTCTGTTCTCTACATCTAGGTTCTAAGGTTTATTTGGACTTGGCTTCTATGTACTGCTTTGCATGGAATGGGACAGGGGTGCCTGGTCTACTTTACTCACAAAAATACAGACCCTGACTTAAGATGATTTGACTCACAATGATTCTGCTTATGATTTTTTGACTTTACAGTGGTGCGAAAGCGATACCCATTCAGTGGAAACAGCACTTTGAATTTTGAAATGTGCTCTTTTCCTGGGCTAGTGATATGCAGTAGGATCCTTTTTCGTGATGCTGGGCAGTGGCAGCGAGCCACAGCTGCCGCTCAGCCACACGATCAAGAGGGTAACCAACGGATACACTTACAACCATTCTGTACACAGACAACCAAAATGTTTTTCACTTTCAGAACAGTATTTAATAAATTACATGAGCTGTTCAACACTTCATTATAAAATAGGCTTTGGGTTAGATGACTTTGCCCAACTGTAGCCTAATGTAAGTGTTCCAAGCACATTTAAGGTAGCAGGGCTAAGCTATGATGTTTGGTAGGTTAGATGTATTAAACGCCCTTTCAACTTACAATATTTACAACTTACAATGGGTTTATTGGGATGTAACCCCATCATAAGTCAAGGAAGATCTGTAAGGGTTTTGTAGGCCATGGGGTTAGGAATAAAAGATCAGTACTTAATGAAAGTCTTGTAAGTGGTTAATTTTGTAGTCCTGTAATTTTTTTCAGATTTAATTTAAAAAAGTGAATTGATTTGATCTACAGAAGGCAATTAAAAAAGGGAGAGGGATAAAATGAATGAACTGCAATTAAAACTGATTAGAAACCCAGTAGAGAATATTGCTAAATTTGAGGATTTTCTTTCTGTTACTCAGATCATTTACCACTTGCCTCCTTCGAAGAAAAGCACTGCTAGACCATTGCCAGAAATACATCAGGGAAGACCCAGGCTGGCTCTTCTCTGGGACTGGCTGGAAACCATGTCTACCACTGGATATATGTATAGGAAAATGAATCATCAGCCTTACCTCATACTACATCCCCAAATTAACTAGAAATGGGCCATACACTTAAACATAAAAGCTAAAACCATAAAATTTCTAAAATAAAATGTAGGACAAAATCTTCATATCCTTGGGAATAAGCAAAGGTGAGTAGGACCAGGTAAACTGTGCCCTGGGCACCACTTTTCAACTTGGGGCATGATATGGGGAGTCCTAGTTGGGTCTTGGATCTTGGTCATGTTGCCCATCTAGCCCTAAACAGGTGTCACATTGAACTGAGTTTGGTTTGTATCTGTTATCAACCTAGGTTATAACTCAGAAGAAGGAGGATTCATTGGTACCTTCCCTGATCTCTAAGAGCACATGGGTCTAATGTCCTTTAGTTTTCCCAAACTTGAGAAGAACTATCTTACAGAAGGCATTGCAAGAGTGGCTGAGAGAGTGTCTGTAAAACACTGAGATCTCTAAAGAAAGACACCTAAGATTCACCAGGGACCACTAGGGTAGCTACTCTTCCCAAGAATATGTGCTGACTTGTTGCCAGGGGCCTGTCTCTGATCTGTGTCTATGAAGGGATGTCTGTGTTCAAACAGTTAATTACTGGGCTGGTGGGGGGGTGGGGAATGGTCATTTAACACACTGTATCCCACCTGTTCTGGGCCCTCCACCTTCCTCCGTGGTCTCCAGCTCCCCTTTAGCATGTGACATGTAGAATTGGCTCGAATGAAGCTATCAAAGAACTCTCCTATTAACTTAGCCCCCAGGTGTCAGAAGAAGCCGCCCAAGTCCCTGAAACATGGGACAGAGATGTGTCCCCAACTGAACAATGTAACATCCCATTGCTTGCACACTGTGGGAAGCATTAATCATGTCCCTTAGGGAATAAGCTGCAGAGCACATATCAAAGGAGGAGGGCAGAAGTGAGGAAAAACAATTATGTTTAATAAATGAACTCAAACAATTATGTAGCCACCCACTGAGTACAGAGCTTCGAGCTCTGCTTCAAATGGAATATGAAATAATTAACTGAGAAACTGTATTGCAATAGGGCTGGACAGCTGTTTCCAAGAACTCTGTCATGGGATGAGCACACTGACATTACTGGTTAGAGAAGTCTAAAGTGCTCTCTTATCTCCTGTGAATCTACAGTGAGTGATTCTCCATAAGCTCAATAATAGCCATTTGAAGACTTTAAAATCCTGTCTCTGGTGATCTTTTGACACTGAGTCACATATGCCATAATTTGTGACTGCCAGCAACTTTTCAACACTATTCCTATGTTTGAGGAACTTCCCTCATTTTACCTCTCCTCCCCTAAGAAGAAGCCAGAAACATACTTTCCCACCCTACCTTGCCACTAACACAAGGATACAACATAGGCTCTGCCGATCACACCCACCCACATGAGGCTTTGGTGGGAGAAGAGGAAGCAGGCACAAAGTGGGATCTGCTTCTGAGAAGGATGGAGGCAAAGGAATGGAGCGCTCCCACTGCTGTGGTCATAGTTCTCTCCAGGGCCCATTGTCTGGGTGTTGCTGCAGTATCTCCCCAGGGCAATCCTGTGGTGTGACGAGCCCAGTTCTGTTGGTGGCACAGCCTTGAAGCTTTCACTGGCCATCTAGAGGTTCTTCAAGGCCCCCGATAATCTTTTCCGCTCAAACTAGTTATGTTGACTGATACACATTGCTTTTCAGAAGCTAAATAACAGGAAAAGAATGTACAAGTGCTTTGAAAACTGTAAAAGACTGTACTAATCTCTGGTAGCAATTATATACTTGGCTTTTCAAGGTAAGAAGCATCAGCCAAGCTTGCAAATGTATAGATCACTCAGTAGCTTGCTCAATGTTTGGCATTCTACAAAGTAATACATGGGTAACAGGATAAATGTCATGGATGTCCCTTTCTAGACACATGGCAGGAAATCTTACCCAGGATGAAGAGGTGGGTTTCCAGAAGTTCCCAAGGCCACTCGTAGTGTAAGAACTAGCTGAGATTATTCCTGTCCCCTATGCTTTGACATTGGACATTTGTCCCCTGGGAGGGCAGACAGCATGCAACACCAAATTGGTGGTCAGCCCTTGAGGGCTGCAAATGACTTCAGCTGAGTTAGATATGACCCAGGAGGGACAGCACATGGAGGTGTGAGCCCTGCAGCTAACCAGCTCACAAATTACAACTTCCTTCTGTGTAGTATGGAGTGAAATGATTAGATAGGATTCCCTAAACCAATGTCCTTACTGCCATGTCTTTCTATAACTATTAGGCACTGAACACATAGAGCAACCCCACAGCAACTTGTCTAAGCAATTATGTTTTAGTCTTTTGCCAAACAGTGCTAATTTCAGTTTGTGGATATGTATTAATGTTTTGGGGTTTTTTTTGGAGCAAGCATATCTTTGGCACCCTAATATGTCCCTCTAAAATTAATTTTGGAATTCTGTGCCTGTCAGTCTCTCTTAAGTCAAAGAAAGTCTCCTGTTATCTTAGGGGATCAGGACCCAGTGTAGAAAGACCTAGAGAACTTGAGAAGCAGTTCTCAGCATTGACTGCCATGCAGACAGGCTTTCAGACAGCTGGAGGGTTGGCTCTTGGCATGAGTTATTTTGGGGTTCTCCCAGTAGCAGGCACTCATCTGGCATTAATGCTCCATCATTGCTGTGATTCAGCTATGTTGTCACTTCTTCCTCTGCTCCTGCTACTTGGAATTACCTTCTCTCTCAACTCCAGAATTCTCTCTACCTTGTGGCTTTTGCTTCCTCATAGCTACTGCTGCCTCGTGGCTTCAGCTGAATGCACTTTCTTTAAGTCTTTCACCTTCTGCCCTACAGCTAACTGGTGATATTAACAATAGCAATTATTTTCAAATTCTCTGTGAGAGGCTCTGCTGATATTATTTAGTCATTCTCTGCATAGCACATCCTGTTAGGTGGAACTCTCCAGCAGACCTCCAGAAGGCAGATTTGATGATGTGCCGGAAGTGGTGGTCTGCCTCGTTCCAGCTGGTCAGTTACTCTTTTATGTCCCATATTGAACTCCACCTTATTGATGGCTGCTGTGCTTTCCCCCGCAGCAATCTCTCACCTATTACAGCACATGTAGGAGATGAACTGCCAGCTTATGAATATCTTGAACTTATAAATAGCAAGTTGTACAAAGTCTACCTGGGCAGATTGTATTTTCCAAAGATGGCTGCACCCATACAATCCCATCCTACATGCTCTCTTTAGAATGGGACATTGACATTCTGGGTCTGCAGTCCCTCCCCTTGAATCTGGGCAGGCCCGTGACTGCAGTGGAATGAAGCTACGGGACTGCCAAGGCTAAGTCACAGAAAGTGATGTGGCTTCCACCTATCTTCTTGGGGCCCTTGCCCTTGGAATCCGGCCACAATGCTGTGGAAAAGTCAAACAGCCAAGGGGAAAGGTGCCATAAAGGTGTTTCAGCCCAGCCTCAGCCTTGGCTGAGGTCCTTGCCAACAGCCAGCATGAACCACCACATGAGAGAGTGAGCAAGTGAGTGAGTGAGAGAACTTCAGATGTTCCAGTTCCCAGGCTGGAATGGTAGGCAGAGCTCTTCTGTGTCAGCTGCCTCATGACCCAGAACCAAATCTGCTTCCTTTGGTTTCCACAGTGATTTCTCTCAGGGCCTCATCGCCCTTCTCCCAGCTGGGGGCTTGATTATGTGCAGGGTTACTCCCACACATTTTGGTATTTCCCCCACGCTACCATCAGATGGGAAAGAGGAAGTGTGCCCTCTTTATTTGTATTGTCTATTCTTCCTCATGGATCCCTACCTCCGAGGGAAAGTGAGCAAGGGAAACTGAAGGTACCTCAGTCTCTTCTCATTTAAGTAGAGCCTCTCAGACAATTCAAAATGCATCTCCCTCGCTAGGCAGGATTAAACACTCATTTGGAAGACCCAATCTTTTTCAGGTAAAGTCTCCCTCTTTCCATTTGTCCTCTGCCATCTCCTCCTTGCAATGGATCTGGTGTAGGGTGAGTTGGGACCTGAGGGCAGTGGAACAGAAGGTCCTTGGATTTGTACTGCATCCTGTGGCATTGTAGGTCTTTGCTGTGGGATTAGTGTTGAATATTATTCAGCACTAATGGTGGAGAACAGAGAGAGAGGAAGCAAACTCCCTCATGTCTCTTATAAGGGCACTGATCCCATTATTAGGGTCCCCCCTTCATATCCCATCTCTAAATATCATCACATTGGCAGTTAGGGTTCTGGTATATGAATTTTGGGGGAAAGAGGGACACAAATATTCAGTCCATAGCAGAATCTAAAACTGCTCTAAAAATAAATTCTAAAATGGGAAAAAATTAACCAAAATCTATTACATGCAAAACTGATGAGTATACTTTATTACTCTATATTTATTTTATAGCTGCAAATATATACTATTTACCTAATATATTCAAAGAATAAGAACGATGAGGTGATAAAAAAATGAGGAATCAGGAGTTACAGTTGATAGTTTGAGAGTCAGCATCCAAACTATGTCTTGTCTTATTTTGTGTTTGCATTTTGTTTCTTGAGAAAAATTTGGTTACAGAGATAAATAATTGCAAATAAAAATTGACTCATTACAATTTGCCTTGAAATCTCAGGACACTCCTTAATTTAGCTGATCCAGAAGCTTGAAGAAAAGATGGTAGAAAAATCTTTGCTTCAAAGTTGTGTCACTAAGAATGAATAATACATGCTTATATTCCTAAACATAAACATTTAAAAATTTTATAGAAAGCAGTCATAATTTACACCATGTTGTATTAAGCTCTCACACCTCACAGTTATTCCATAACTGGCTCTCACATCCTGTGGAGAACGTGAGAATCCCAGGGAAAAGCATGAGTCAGGCATGCCCACTTGAGCAAAACAGGTGCACATTTACCACCTTTGCCTAAGGTTTTACATGTTAGTCCAGGAGGAGACATTTTGGCCAGGTGGTGAGTGGTGCTAAAAACCATCCTGTGCTTTGCTCCCCAAGTGATATGCCCAACACAGAGCTGCCCAAAGAAAGGGGCTTCTTTTCCTAATCCACACAGAGGCATCATATAAAGATAATAAGGCACTGTATATCCAGCAGTGTAAGGAGCAGCTATACATTCATGCATATAATTTGGTTTTATACATGTGGGAGATCAGAATTTCCCATTCCAAAATGTGTCTCTTTGGATTATTTTTCAGAACAAAAGCCTCCAATAAAAACTTTGACCTTTCCCTAACTGTCTAAAAGAACCTAAAATAGAAGGCCTGTCCCCAGGACAGGCCATCACTATAGGTAACTCTGGATGTGGTAGACTGGGAGGGTCCTCTCTAAGCCCATTTTTATCAAAGTTCTTTCTCTTGGGTCACATTGTCTAGAGATGGCCCAGCAAACATTTGTTTATCAAATATTTGCTTTTCCCTCTCCGTGCCAATTGCATTCTTCTCCTTTGAGGTCCCGAACCACTACCCTCAACATCCTTCTTTGTCTTTAGCTGAAAGTGGTATTTAAGGTGGTGGCTTCAGCCATTTTGGTAAGTTACTCAGTTTTCCTGGGTTTCTCCCATGTAAACATGTTATGAAACTTTGTTTGATCTCCCGTTATTCTGTCAAATGCCAATTTAAGTCTTAGACCAGCCAGAAGGACCCAGAGGGCAGAGGGATAGTTCTTCCTCACCTATATATGCATGAACATGCACAGGCCTGACTTTTTTAAAAGAACAGTTCAGAGATTAAATTTTCCTAATTGCATTTGGAAGATCAAAGATATGCACAGTAATGCAGAGAAAAATTTATTCAATAATCTGTACAAAGATAAATGAATCACGGCTGCATAAGTTAATGTGGTGGTGTTTTGTAATGTTGAAATGCAATATATAACACATCTAGAGTGTTGTTTTCATCATTTTAATAGAAAAATGAATGAAAATATTTTTAAGATACATGAGTAAGGACTAAAAGTGCATTCTCACAGGGTATCACTATAAAATCTAAATTAAAATGGCTTAAAGTTCTCACCCACTTGCCTAGACGGAATTTGAAGGTCAAAGACTGCTGGAGCTGTTGGTTGGGGTATCAGTGTTGGCACTGACACCTTGCAATGACAGAAATATGCACAAGGTATATGAGATCATAAGGAAGAGCCACGTAAAACTGATTTAGAGGAAGAGGCTGAAAAAATGTCACGGAAGACTGCAGTAACTGTGTCTTTTATATTCTGTATTAGGATGCTTTGATATCTGGGGCCATCTGACCCTGGAGGGACTGCCCCTCCCAGAGCTAGTCAATTCCTAGGGAGAGTAAACAACTCACCTAGGGGTGTGCTTTTCAAATGCAAACCAATCAATCCAGAGCCCACACCCCCACCACCTACTCTGGCAGGCTTTTACGTTCAGGGCCCTAATTATACCAGGGCCAGGTACCAAACAACTAGGGCCAGCCCCTATGCCCCAGAGTCTGCTGAAATTATTCAAACTAGCCAGTCCTAACCTGCTGACACTGCCTACCCATTCCTTCCTGTGGAAATCACAAGAAAGGTACTTCCCCACTGTCCCCACCTCCTCCTGACCAACCCTGGTGCTCCCTGTATGACTGCCCCATGGCATGGTATGCTCCCTGCTCTTGGGATCTGTGATCAATGGCAGTCATCTTCTCATCTGTTGGCCTTACTACACCTAGATAATAATAAAACTCATAAATTAAAACAAACACTTCCTGGAGGAGGTGATATGTAAGGTGAGTCCTGAAGGATGAGTGGAAGTTTTACCTTTGTATAATAAACCAGTAAATGGTCTTTTAGGCACAGAAAGCAGCATGTGTGACCACCTGGAGGTAAGAGAAAGCAAAAGCCATCCAAGAATTCAAGAGGTTCACTGTTGTTAGGGCACAAAACATGAGAAGGAGCAGATAAATCTGGAGTTGAAGAGGTCAGCAGACATCGGATCTGGAAGGTCTTTATATGCCATATTTAGTAAACAATGGAAGCTGTTGGCTATTGTGTTGTGACCAACCACTGTGCTTTCTCATCTTGCTTCTTCTGGAAACAGCATGCTGTTTCCTCTGGGTAATTTCTTCCATGCTTCATGAAGTCTGGTTGGGGAACCACACATATAAACACACAGTGATTTGTCCACTTGGCTTAAGTAGGACCAATCAGAATCTTCCCTGGGATTGATATGTAAATGGTGGAAAGGAGATGTTCTCTTTTTTCTGAAGTTGCTGGCCTTTGTGGGATGTGATTCGGGAGCTGGCAGTGGCCATCTTCCCTGACACTTGAAGAGACTCTGACCAAAGAAGAAAGCAGCCGTGTGGAGACAAATAGACATAAGACATGGACAGGGAGAAATGCAGTTCTGCTGATTTTGAGTCCCTAGTTCTTAATTCTGAAATTCTAGTTCTTTAGCTCTTCCTTAGATATTATGAACTACTACAGTATCCTTCCCTACATGAACCTGAAAATTCTTTTGTTTTGTTTTGTTTGTTCGCTTTTCCTTTTTGTTCAACCAGTTTGCTTTGGATTGCTGTCACTTGGCAACCAAAGGGTTTTGCAAAAATCCTACATCAATGAAATTTGAACATCCTTAGGAGATATTGAATAATTTTAAGTAGGAGAAGGACATAAGGAAGTATACATTTTAGAATGATCCTTTTGGAGTCAGAATAGAAAATGAATTGTTATAAGGAGAGTAAGGGAGGAGACATGTGGCTGGAGATGGGAAGGTAAATTGGAAGTCTGTTGTAGTAAGCCTAGCAGAATGTGGTAAGGACCTGAAGCAGAAGGAAGGAGGAGGGAGTGGAAAAGATGAGACATCTCCAGAGATGGGAAGATTAATGAGATTTGGTGGCATCTAAAATTGTTAGGCCTCTAATACACTTATTTTGGGATTTAACATTTGAAATCTTAAAAATTATTTCTGGGAGTGATGAAACCATAATCTTTGCAGTGATTAGAGACTCTGAAATCTTAATTGGTCTGGCTTATGGACTGCCAACTGGAATTTGAGAGCAATAAAAAGCCATTGAAATGTTTTCCATTGAGTGGGTGGAGGATGGCAATAGAATTCCTTTTGCATTTTTAAAAGAACACTTTGTCTACTGTGTAGAGAATAGAGAGAATGAAGGCAAAAATAGAAACAAGTCATTCTTCAATATTTATGGAACACATACTATGTGCCAGGTGCTGTTCTAGACCCTGGAGATGGAAAAATGAAAAACAAGATAAAGTTGCTGCCCTCGTGGAGCTTCCATTTTAGTGGGGGGGGCAGATCCTCAACAAATAAATATATGCATAAATATATACATATCAGGTGTTGACACACATAGAAAGAAAAGTAAAGCTGGGTATGGGCACGTGGTTGAAGGGAGCAGGTTGGTATTTTATATAGGGTAGTGTCAGGGAAGGCTCTTTCATTTGAGCAAAGACCTGGAGGAAATTAAGGAATGAGCAGTGGTGCTATTTGAAGAAAAATATTCCAAACAAGGCAAATAGCAAACTCAAGGTGGGAGCGTGCCTGGGGTGTATGCAGAATGGCACAGAGGCCAATAGTGCTGGTGCTGGAGAAAAGTGAGCAAGAGGGCAGTGGTAGGAAATGGGTAAGACAAGTGTGGGGTCAGCTCACAGAAGGCCTCGAAGGCCATTTTAACGATTTGTCTTTAACTTTGTGCCAGATAAGAAGCCCTTGGTTTGGAATAGGAAAGAGGCCTGACCTGACTTAGATTTGAAAAGAATCCGTCAAGCTGCTGTGTGCAGAATAGACCTGGGGTGGGGAGCCAGGGTGGAGGCAGGGAAACTGGTTAGGAGATTATTTGCATTAATGTAGGTGGAAATTTCATGGCCTCTGTACTCTTGACATTTTGGGCCAGATAAATTTTTGTCATGGGAGGCTGTCCTGTGCACTGTAGCATGTTTAGCAGCACTCCTGGCCTCTACCACTAGATGCCAGTAGCACCCCTGCCCCAAGTTGTGACAACCAAAGTATATGCAGACGTTGCCAAAGTCCCCTGGGGGCAGGTGGACAAAACTGTCCAGGACCACTATCTAGGTGAGAGGTGATATTAGCATGTTCCTGAGAGGTAGATGCCAGGGTACGAAGAAGAGAGATCCTCTATTTATTTTGAAGGCAAAACACCGGATTTGTAAATACATTAATTGTGAAGTGTGTGAAAAAAAGAGTTGGGATGGTTTTAAGATTTTTTACATCAGGCACTGGAATTGTTACTAAACCAAAGTGGGTTCACTTCTTAGTGAGTGGAAATCAAAGTCTTCACCAGAAGTAGTTGTCACACAAAGTAAAATTTGCTTGCAGCAAATAGAGACCACAGGGAATCGCTTCCAAAGCCATGGCCCCCAATCAAGTGAAAACCTTTTATTTTGGATGGGAAATGAATAGTCAAAGGGAGCTTTCATCCTCACATGTGTAGGTGGGTACTCACTTGTACAGGCACAGTTTGAAAACATGCTTCCGCATATACCACATGTTATGGTAATAAGGCCTAAGCTCTTCCTGTGGTGGAGATCTTAACATTAAAATGATGCAAAGGTAACTCTTGGACACTCCTCGGCCTGGCCTCTGCATCTGCTCAGGTGTTGCTCTTGCTGTGGGGGGGGGTTTGGACTAGTTCACAGCTGTTGGTGATTGCATCTCTTTACATAACTAAAAAACACCTTTGAGAAACAATTAAGTGCTTCTGAAACTTCCTTTGAGTCACTCAGGGCAGTTAGTGACAGAACAATGAAGTTGCCATTTACTAAAATGGGAAAAAGTATAAGAGAAGCAAGTTTGACAGGAAATCAGGAGTTTGACAAGAGTGGAAAGCAAAGGGAGTGGCAGAAGCTAAGCGAATAAAATATAATATTTCAAGAAAAATGGAGGGACTGCTATGTCAATTATGACTGACAGGTTGAGTCATTGCAGGTCTGAGAATTAACTATTGGATTTGGCAATGTGATGGTTATTAGTGACCTTGAAAAACAGCTATGTAAGTGTAGTAGTGGGGCCAAAGACTGCAGTTTCTATGGTTAAAAAAACCTCAGGGTTTGGGGCCAGCCTGGTGGCACAGCAGTTACATGCCCACATTCTGCTTCTCAGTGGCCCTGGGTTCACTGGTTCTGATCCCCGGTGCGTACATGGCACTGCTTGGCAAAAGTCATGCTGTATAGGCATCCCACATATAAAGTAGAGGAAGATGGGCATGGATGTTAGCTCAGGGCCAGTCTTCCTCAGCGAAAAGAGGAGGATTGGTGGTAGTTAGCTCAGGGCTAATCTTCCACAAAAGAAAAAAAAAACACCTCAGGGTTTGGATTCAAATGGGAGCAGTGGATATGAAGAGCAGTGATCAAGTCTGAGTTCTGTTTTGGAGGTAAAATCAATAGGATTTGCTAATGGATTAGATAAGGACAAAATAAGAGAAAAGGAGAAATCATCTTGGGGTGAGTCTTTAGCCACTAGGTAGGTGGGGATGCCATTTACTAAAATCAGGGAGACTGGGAGATGAATAGGTTGAGTAGGAAGCAGGTTAGAAATTATGTTGAAAATAGCACTCCTGTTACACTTTCATATGCAGAAATCCTGTAGGTAGTAGGACATACGAGTCTGAGCTCCAAGGACAGGTTAGCCTTCAGTTTATAGAAAGTATGTAAATCAATGACACTGAATGGCATCATGTAGAGCAGTGGTTCTTAAACTGGGGGTGGAGGTGGTCTTGCTCCCAAGGCACATAGGGCAATATCTGGAGACATTTTTGGTTGTCACAACAGTAGTCACCCTGGCATCTGGTAGGTAGAGGCCAGGGATGCTGCTAAACATCCTACAGGGCACAGGACAGCCCTACAACAAAGAGTAATCCAGCCTATAGTGTCAATAGTGATGAGGCTGTGAAACCCTGATCTAGAAAGAACATAGCTGCGGAAGAAGGCCCCAATTCAAGCTCCAGGGTTTTTAAATACGTAGAGATCAGTTAGATAAGGAGGTTGAGAATATAGTTCCAGAGTGGTAGGAAGAGAAGCCATGTGACTATGTTAGCGCCACTGAGTCAGTTAATACTGGCATAACCAAAAGTTAGCATAAGAGAAGCCGTCTTATAGAAGAAAGCCATGTTACAACTATGTATGACCCTGACTCACTAGCTCTTCTGATAAAATGTTTTAGTTTATATGTAACTGAAGTACTTAAGCACCTGTCTCTGGGAAAAATGCATGCACTACTAGTTTTATGGCCCTGGTTTGCACATAAACCTCCCTGTTGCGATAGGGCATAACTCTGTTCTTTAAGTTTTCTCAGGAATGTAACGACCTCCAGGAAGGATGCCCTATGCTGGTATCCAACACCCATGACAGAAAAAGAGATGATACGGTGTCTCCAGGTCTGCCACACCAGATAGTCAACATTCCAAGACCCCCCTTTTTCAGTTTGTTTGCCCTATATAACTGCCTCAAGATTTTGTAGTTTTAAGATGGTTCTTTTGGACATTAGTTGGCCATTCGCACCTTACTGGCAAGTTGAAATAAAAAACTCTTTTGTCTCCTACCACCTTGCCTCTCAACCATTGGCTTGTCCTGCAGTGAGAAGACAATCCCACTTGGGCAGTAACAACTAGAGTGAACTGAGCAAAGAGTGGGAAGTGAGGACCTGGAGGCTGAGTGTGTGTCGTTTGCTTTTGCTAGGAGGAGACTCTTTTTTGTTCACCCCGCCCCCAAGAGAATTTGTGCACTACCTTGAACATTTGTAAGTTGACAACTGAAATTTTTCGTCATAAATATACATTTTTTTTATTAATTAGAGGTTGAAAATGTGAAAAATTTCTTAGAAATGAAGAAGGAAAGGATTGACTTCACAGGAATAAAATTTTCCTGTTACAATTTGATATTTTTAAAAATGCAACAACCTAGTTTTCTTTTATTTTATGTGCTAAACCACACTGAATCTGATAGAAGTCAATAAAAATGCTTATTTGTGTTTTTTTTCCTATAGTATCTAGAAACATCTGGTAGTCTCTTTAGTTTAATTTAAAAGAATCTTTTAGTTTAATTTAAAAGAATCAGTTTCCTTAACCCAAACTGATTGTGTTTTTCTGATTCAGAGCATTTGAATATCAGTCCAAATACTCTTTCTAATGCTAACTTTCAACCTTAACAAGAAGGAGAGGGAGCCCTAAGGGTGGAAGGCACCAAGATTAACTACTGAAGGAGGTTACTTGAAATGAAACCAGTATTTCAGCTTTGGTATCACCCCAAGGCACATGCTATAACAAGATGTGTGAGGGAGGAATTTGCTGATCTTTTGGAAAGTGAGAGGAGTGTTGTGTTATCAGACTCATTCTTGGACATATCAATTTTACTAAAGAGCATACATGGAATAGAGGATCTGGAAATGGACTCCTTTAAAATGATCTGTGCACAAGGATTCTTTAGAGAGTTTTCAAGTATCCTTAGGAGCATGCTACCCCAATTGGGCAACCACAGGTCTAGACAAATATTTCAGAAGTTATACTGTGAATGAAAGGAGGGGAAAGAAATGTAGAGGTTGCTGTAGGAAGATGTAGGATCAAAGGAAACTTTTTTTTTCTTTAGGAAGATTAGCTCTGAGCTAACTACTGCCAATCCTCCTCTTTTTGCTGAGGAAAACTGGACCTGAGCTAATATTCATGACCATTTTCCTCTACTTTATACTTGAGACACCTACCACAGCATGGTTTTGCCAAGCGGTGCCATGTCCGCACTGACGAACCCTGGGCCGCTGAAGCCAAATGTGTGCACTTAACTGCTGCACCACCAGGCCAGCTCCAGGAAGCTTTTTTTTTTTTAAAGATGGAAGCTTCTTTGTATGCTGAGGGGAATGACCATTAGAAAGGAGACGTTGGAGCTGCCCCCTGGCCCAGTGGTTAAGTGTGTGTGCTCTGCTTCAGCAGCCCAGGCTTTTGCTGATTCAGATCCTGGGCACGGACATGGCACTGCTCATCAACCCATATTGAGACGGCATCCCATTTGGAACAACAAGAAGGACCCACAACTAAAATATACAACTATGTACTGGGGAGCTTTGGGGAGAAGAAGGAAAAATTAAAAATAAAAGAAAGGAGCCGTTGATGTTAACCCTGGTAGTGGAGTCCTTGAAAGGGCTGGAGGGAATGAACCCCAAGCAAAAAATGGGGGACCCAGCTGGTGAGAGCTGGGATACATACTCCCCAATAATAGTCTCTCACTGCTCCTCTCACTAATCCTACTTTATCGTTAGCTAACATTTTATTTTTCTCTGTTTATCATACATTTCTTTAACTACAATGTAAATTTCATGATGACAAGGACTTTTCTGTATTCCTCACCACTGAATAACCAACACCCAGAGCAGTGCCTAGCACTTAAGTATTTAATAAATATTTGTTGAAGAAATAACAAAAAAAAAATAAAAATGGATACAGGTGCAGGTATAGATTTGATTTGATAATGGGAAGATAATGTGATTCCCGCATAATTTGCTTCTATTGTCTTAAGGTGTGACACTAGGGCATGGGAGTGAGGGATGTTGTTTGGAAGAGGTAGGGAAGTGTTGAGGCAAGTCTTGAAGGTGTGAAATAATCATCTCCAGTAGAGGGAAGGCAAACCCATCGAAGAGACAAGGGAGTGTGCAGCCAGTGTTGAGTATCCATTTGAGGTTTGTGGTTGTGTGTTTTAAAGTGCAACAGGTTGGCTCAGTTGTGTGACTCATTCTTGGGTTTTTGGTATATGCAGCTGGCATTTGGTGGAGCCATTTATCAAGAAACAAAATGAAGGAGGATTGGCAGGTCTTTCAGAAAAGATGCATCAAGATTTGAATATGTTGAGTTTGAGGCACCACTAGGACATCAAAGTGGAATAGTACAAGTAGGTGGTCAGTTACATGGGTCTGGTGGGGAGGAAAGAAGTGGATAGTGGAGATGCAATGGGAGAGGTGTTAGTACGTGGATGGGAGCTGAAACCAAGGGCACAGTTGAGATCCCAACAGGAGAAGGTAGCATGGAAGAAAAAGGTTAACTGAATCCTGAGGAACACTGATGGGAGTCACATACATTTGTCTTGCATGACAATGTCTAAACAGATTATAGCTTCCACGGCCAGATGCTAGGTCTTGAGCATCATTCATTCTCAGCCTCTGACATAAGGCTGGCCACATAGAAGGTTAATTCTAAAATTCACTCTGATTTGATTTCTCTCTACTTTCATTTACTAGAATCTTATCATAGTTTATTATTTGAAATGCTGTTAGGGGATAATTTTTTTTAAAGGTAAAAACATGACTTTCATACAAATATAAAATGAACAGTTGTAAAGATTTTATTTAATTCATTAACTAACAAGGGAATCAGTAAGAAGTTACCACTACCTCAAGGGAGAATCCAAAGAGCAGACACATATAAAATCAGTAATGCTTAATGAATTTGCTTTTATAGATGCAAATAGATAAGCAAATAGTTGCAAAATTGGCTTCTTCCAAAGGAGAGAGAGGATCAATTGTACTTCTAGTGGACAAAATTCATCTACATGTATATAGACAAGAACTGTTTGCATTGATATCAATTATCTACAATTTACAGAGTTGTAAAATAGCTCAAAGACAAAAAAGGCACAGAATACTTCAATAGAATCAGATAGCCCATAGGGTGCACTAGATAACACCTATTTTTCCTCTGAAGACACTAATCTTTTTGGTTCATTTCAAAGTCTTCCATGTTTTCCCTATAGTGCTAAAAAAAGTTATCCCTACCATTTCTGTTAGTTGGGTCTGTTATAAAATATACATGGAAGAATATTCCAGTACTACTATACCAGAATTTGAGTACTAATTGATTAGGGAGATGAGGCAGAATCTGTCTTCCAGTTGGAATGGGAAATATTTAAGAATCAAACCAAACCACCTCAGTGCACTCTGAAATGAAGCAGAGTATAAACAAAATAAAGAAGATGTTGACATGGCCCTGTTGGCTCACTGTGAGCTCTCTAAGTTGAATGGAGGCCTCCATGACCATGCTTGGCCTCCCTGCTCTGTCCCCCATGCCTGACTTCCTCTCGGAATGAAGGACTGTCAGACTGTATACTCAACCCTCAATTTGTAATTTTCAGATGTAAAAATGGAAACCCTCCTTTCCTGAGGCAGTGAACAAAAACAACAGTTCAGGACAGGATCAGAAGAAGAACACACTGATGATTACTGGAGAAAATGCTCCTATGAATTTCCTGAGCACAATATTTCTTTGTGCAATTTTTGAGTGTTCTGTAGCAAACCTGCCAAAAATGTGAAAACTATAAACAGGGAAGAGTGGGAAGAAAAATGGGGACCTGTCACAATCCCACTGAAAATAGAAAACTAAGAATTTTTCAGAGATTCAAAGTCAAAGGGGGGAGGTTGGTATTTACTTAGAAATGAGGTAGCAGGCACATGCTTTAGAATGAAATGAAGGCAAGAAAGACTGAAATTAGGGAATATAATAGAGAGACTTGAAGATAGAAAAATGTGTCAACCTAAAGTCTCATTTTTAAAATTCTTTTCAGAAAGATTAGCCCTGTGCTAAAAACTGCTGCCAATCCTCATCTTTTTGTTGAGGAAGACTGGCCCTGAGCTAACATCCATGCCCATCTTCCTCTGCTTTATATGTGGGACGCCTACCACAGCATGGCTTGCCAAGTGGTGCCATGTCTGCACCCGGGATCTGAACTGGCGAATCCCAAGCCGCCGAAGCGGAATGTGTGATCTTAACTGCTGCACCACGGGGCCTGCCCCTAAAGTCTCATGCTTAAGAAATGTACGGATCAGAGAATGGGGGGAAAATCAGGATATACCGACTGCTTATTATGTCTTGCACTGATTAGGAACTTTATATCAACTTTTTAATTTAATCTTCCAGCTCCTATTCCAGTTCCTATTTCCTACAGAATAGGTATCATTACAAAAGATGAAATTCAAATATTTAACAGTAGACAAATACTTAACATCACAGACCATTAACCAACCAGAAGCTGGCCAGAGGACCCCTGCTGAGCCAGGCATTAACCCTCTCGTGGTTGGATCCTGAGGCTTTGGTAGGGATCTTGGAAGGGGTCAGGGCAGCAGGGGACTGTCATCCACTAATTGTCCCGAGGAACTCAGGGGTGGGTTTGGAAGCGTTTAACTGTTTTTCCAAATTGGTTTTTTTTCCCCTTCATCATGTTAAGGAGATGCAATCATGAACCACCCTGAACCAGACCAAGCCTCACCACAAGAGTGATGCCTATGATCTTTGCCATATTTTATTCATTTATTTATTTATTTATTTATTTATTTATTTTTTATTAATGTTATGATAGATTACAACCTTGTGAGATTTCAGTTGTACATTTTTGTTAGTCATGTTGTGGGTACACCACTTCCCCCTCCGTACCCTCCCCCCACCCCCCCTTTTCCCTGGTAACCACCGATCAGATCTCCTTCTCAATATACTAATTTCCACCTATGAGTGGAGTCATATAGAGTTCGTCTTTCTCTGACTGACTTATTTCGCTTAACATAATGCCCTCGAGGTCCATCCACGTTGTTGTGAATGGGCCAATTTCGTCTTTTTTTATGGCCGAGTAGTATTCCATTGTGTATATACACCACATCTTCTTTATCCAATCATCAGTTTCTGGGCATGTAGGCTGGTTCCACGTCTTGGCTATTGTAAATAATGCTTCGATGAACATAGGGGTGCAAAGGACTCTTGAGATATCTGATATCAGGTTCTTAGGATAGATACCCAGTAATGGGATGGCTGGGTCATAGGGTATTTCTATTTTTAACTTTTTGAGAAATCTCCATACTGTTTTCCATAGTGGCTGTACCAGTTTGCATTCCCACCAACAGTGTATGAGGGTTCCTCTTTCTCCACAACCTCTCCAACATTTGTTGTTCTTGGTTTTGGATGTTTTTGCCAATCTAACGGGGGTAAGGTGATATCTTAGTGTAGTTTTGATTTGCATTTCCCTGATGATTAGTGATGATGAACATCTTTTCATGTGTCTATTGGCCATATTCATATCTTCTTTTGAGAAATGTCTGTTCATGTCCTCTGCCCATTTTTTGATTGGGTTGTTTGTTTTTTTGTTGTTAAGCAGTGTGAGTTCTTTGTATATTATGGAGATTAACCCTTTGTCGGATAAGTGGCTTGTAAATATTTTTTCCCAATTAGTGAGCTGTTTTTTTGTTTCAATCCTGTTTTCCCTTGCCTTGAAGAAGCTCTTTAGTCTGATGAAGTCCCATTTGTTTATTCTTTCTATTGTTTCCCTCAACTGAGGAGTTACAGTGTCCGAAAAGATTCTTTTGAAACTGATGTCAAAGAGTGTACTGCCTATATTCTCTTCCAAAAGACTTATTGTCTCAGGCCTAATCTTTAGGTCTTTGATCCATTTTGAGTTTATTTTGGTGTGTGGTGAAAAAGAATGGTCAATTTTCAATCTTTTGCATGTGGCTGTCCAGTTTTCCCAGCACCATTTGTTGAAGAGACTTTCTTTTCTCCATTGTAGGCCCTCTGCTCCTTTGTCGAAGATTAGCTGTCCATAGATGTGTGGTTTTATCTCTGGGCTTTCAATTCTGTTCCATTGATCTGTGGACCTGTTTTTGTACCAGTACCATGCTGTTTTGATCACTGTAGCTTTGTAGTATGTTTTGAAATCGGGGATTGTGATTCCGCTGGCTTTGTTTTTCTTGCTCTGGATTGCTTTAGCAATTCGCGGTCTTTTGTTCCCCCATATGAATTTTGGGATTGTTTGTTCAATTTCTGTGAAGAATGTTCTTGGGATTCTGATTGGGATAGCATTGAATCTGTATATTGCTTTAGGTAGTATGGACATTTTAACTATGTTTATTCTTCCAATCCATGTGCAAGGAATGTTTTTCCATCTCTTTATGTCATCGCCTATTTCTTTCAAGAAAGTCTTGTAGTTTTCATTGTATAGATCCTTCACTTCCTTGGTTAAGTTTATCCCAAGGTATTTTATTCTTTTCGTTGCGATTGTGAATGGGATAGAGTTCTTGAGTTCTTTTTCTGTTAGTTTATTGTTAGTGTATAGAAATGCTACTGATTTATGCACGTTAATTTTATACCCTGCTACTTTGCTGTAGTTGTTGATTATTTCTAATAGTTTTTCTGTGGATTCTTTGGGGTTTTCTATGTATAAGATCATGTCGTCTGCAAACAACGAGAGTTTTTCTTCTTCGTTACCTATTTGGATTCCTTTTATTTCTTTTTCCTGCCGAATTGCTCTGGCCAGCACCTCCAGTACTATGTTGAATAGGAGTGGTGAAAGTGGGCACCCTTGTCTTGTTCCTGTCCTCAGAGGGATGGCTTTCAGCTTTTGTCCATTGAGTATGATGTTGGCTGTGGGTCTATCATATATGGCCTTTATTATGTTGAGGTACTTTCCTTCTATACCCATTTTACTGAGGGTTTTTATCATAAATGGGTGTTGGATCTTGTTGAATGCTTTCTCTGCATCTATTGAGATGATCATGTGGTTTTTGTTTTTCATTTTGTTGATGTAGTGTATCACGTTGATTGACTTGCGGATGTTGAACCATCCCTGTGTCCCTGGTATAAATCCCACTTGATCATGGTGTATAATCTTTTTCATGTATTGCTGTAATCAGTTTGCCAAAATTTTGTTGAGGATTTTTGCATCTATGTTCATCAGTGATATCGGCCTGTAGTTCTCCTTCTTTGTGTTGTCCTTGTCAGAGTGATGTTGGCTTCATAGAATGTGTTAGGGAGTTCTCCATCTTTCTCAATTTTCTGGAACAGTTTGAGGAGAATAGGTATTAAGTCTTCTTTGAATGTTTGATAGAATTCTCCAGAGAAGCCGTCTGGTCCTGGACTCTTGTTTTTGGGGAGGTTTTTGATTACCGTTTCTATTTCCTTACTTGTGATTGGTCTATTCAGATTCTCCATTTCTTCCTGATTCAGTTTGGGGAGATTGTAGGAGTCTAGGAATTTGTCCATTTCTTCCAGGTTGTTCAATTTGTTGGCATATAGTTTTTCATAGTATTCTCTTATGATCTCTTGTATTTCATTGGTATCTGTTGTGATTTCTCCTCTGTCATTCCTGATTTTATTAATTTGCGATTTCTCTCTTCTTTTCTTGGTGAGTCTGGCTAGGGGTTTGTCAATTTTGTTAATTCTTTCGAAGAACCAACTCTTTGTTTCATTGATCCTTTCTATTGTCTTTTTTGTTTCAATATCGTTTATTTCTGCTCTTATTTTTATTATTTCCCTCCTTCTACTGACTCTGGGCTTTGTTTGTTCTTCTTTTTCTAGTTCTGTTAGGTGTCGTTTGAGGTTGCTTACATGAGCTTTTTCTTGTTTAGTGAGGTGAGCCTGTATTGCGATGAATTTCCCTCTTAGGACTGCTTTTGCTGCATCCCAAATGATTTGGTATGTCGTGTTCTCATTTTCATTTGTCTCCAGATAATATTTGATTTCTTCTTTAATTTCTTCAATGATCCATTGTTTGTTGAGAAGCGTGTTGTTTAGTCTCCACATTTTTGCACCTTTCTCTGCTTTTTTCTTGTAGTTGATTTCTAGTTTAATAGCGTTATGATCAGAAAAGATGCTTGATATTATTTCAACTCTCTTGTATTTATTGATGTTTGCTTTGGTTCCCAAAATATGGTCAATCCTTGAGAATGTTCCATGTGCACTTGAGAAAAATGTGTAACCTGCTGTTTTTGGATGAAGTGTTCTATATATATCTATTAAGTCCATCTGGTCTAATTTTTCATTTAATTCTATTATTTCCTTGTTGATTTTCTGTCTGGATGTTCTGTCCATTGGTGTTAATGGTGTGTTGAGGTCCCCTACTATTATTGTATTGTTGTTGATGTCTTCTTTTAGTTCTATTAAGAGTTGCTTTACAAATTTTGGTGCTCCTGTGTTGGGTGCGTATATATTTATAAGTGTTATGTCTTCTTGGTGGAGAGTCCCTTTTATCATTATATACTGTCCCTCTTTATCTTTCTTTATCTGTTTTGCTTTGAAATCTACCTTGTCTGATATTAGTATAGCGACACCTGCTTTCTTTTGTTCATTATTAGCTTGGAGTATTGTTCTCCATCCCTTCACTCTGAGTCTGTGTTTGTCTTTGGGGCTGAGGTGTGTTTCCTGGAGGCAGCATATTGTTGGATCTTGTTCTTTGATCCATCCTGCCACTCTGTGTCTTTTGATTGGGGAGTTCAATCCATTTACATTTAGAGTGATTATTGAGACGTGGGGGCCTACCACTCCCATTTTGTGTCTTGTTTTCCGGTTTTCTTCAGTTTCCTTTGTTTCTCGTCCCATGGTTTAATCTGTTCTGATGTAGAGCTGCTACTCTCTGTTGTTGTCCTTCTACTTATCTCCTCTGCTCTTGGTTTTGTAGCCCCTTTCCTTTTTTGGATTTTTCAGGAATGAGGGTTTTCCTGAGGATTTCCTGAAGAGGAGGTTTTGTGGCAATGAACTCCCTTAATTTTTGTTTATCTGGGAAAGTTTTTATTTCTCCATTGTATTTGAAGGATATTTTCACTGGGTAGAGAATTCTCGGCTGTAGGTTTTTGTCCTTCAGATTTTGGAATATATCATTCCACTCTCTTGTAGCCTGTAAAGTTTCTGCTGAGAAATCTGCTGATAGCCTGATGGGGGTTCCTTTGTAGGTTAGTTTCTTTTGCCTGGCTGTCCTTAATATTTTCTCCTTGTCGTTGACTTTTGCTAGCTTCACTACTATATGCCGTGGAGTTGGTCTTCTTGCATTGATAAAGTTTGGAGATCTATTGGCTTCTGTCACCTGAAGATCCATCTCCCTCACCAGATTTGGGAAGTTCTCAGCCATTATTTCTTTGAATAGGTTTTCTGCCCCTTTCTCCTTCTCTTCTCCCTCTGGTATACCTATAATCCTTACGTTGCATCTCCTAATTGTGTCTGATAATTCTCGGAGAGTTTCTTCATTTCTTTTAAGTCTTGCTTCTCTCTCCTCCTCTGCCTGCAACAATTCTATATTGCCATCTTCCAAATTGCTAATTCTTTCCTCCATATTATCGGCCCTACTGTTCAGAGCATCTAGATTTTTCTTAATCTCCTCTATTGTGTTCTTCATTTCCAATATTTCTGTTTGGTTCTTCTTTATCGTATCAAACTCTTTTGTGACATAGCTCCTGAACTCGTTGAGTTGTCGGTCAGAATTCTCTCTTAACTCATTGAGAATCTTAATGATGGCTGTTTTGAAGTCATCATCATTTAGGTTATATATCTCATTTTCTTTGGGATTGTTTTCTGTGTATTTGTTACTTTCTTTCTGTTCTGGAGATTTAATGTATTTTTTCATATTGCTTGATGTTGTTGATTTGTGGCTCCACATGGAGATAGAGTTTAGTTGCTCCTTTCACTTGTTTCAGCTGCTGCGGTGGGGGGAGCAGCTGTTTATACTTCACCAACCAGGAACCCTGTCTGTAGTTGCTAACTGGTCATTTATTTATTTTTAAAGATTTTACTTTTCTTTCTTCTCCCCAAAGCCCCCTAGTACATAGTTGTATATTTTAGTTGTGGTGCTTTCTAGTTGTGGCATGTGGGATGCTGCCTCAGTATGGCCTGATGAACGGTGCTAGGTCCATGCCCAGGATCCAAACCAGCATACCCTTGGGCTGCTGAAGCAGAGCACATGAACCCAACCACTCAGCCATGGGGCCAGCCCCAACCTTTGCCTTATTTTTATTTTTTTTATTTGGTTTTGGTGAGGAAGATTGGCCCTGAGCTAGCATCTGTTGCCAATCTTCCTCTTTTTCTCCCCAAAACCCCAGCACATAGTTGTATATCCTAGTTGTAAGTCCTTATAGTTCTGCTATGTGGGATGCTGCCACAGCACAGCTTGATAAGCAGTGTGTAGGTCTGTGCCCAGGATGCAAGCCAGCAAACCCTGGGCTGTCGAAGTAGAGCACACGAACTTAACCACTATGCCACTGGGCTGGCCCTGGGCCTATTTTCAATGCTAAGATCTCTCCAGGAGGAGCTTAGGCCTTATTACCACAACCTGCAGTGTATGTAGAAGCATGTTTTCCAACTCAGCCTGTGCAAGTGAATACCTACCTCTCCCTTTGGCATATTCATTCCTCATCCAAACTAAAAGGTCCCTGTTTCCCTTTGTTCAGGGAGCCATGGTTTTGGAAATGATTTCACATGGTCTCCTATTTGCTGCAAATATACTTTACTTTGTGTGACAACTACTTCTGGTAGAGAGTCTGATTTAACTCTCCAGGAGGTGAACCCACTTTGGTTTTGGTAACATGACATGCAGCAGGCTCTGGACAGAAGCTGTTCAGCAACCTTTGCATGGCTGAAATGGTGTGTCCCAACTGAATATCAGCTCTGAGTAGAAACCCAGGGCTGTATCCTCTGCACAGATTTAGGCTTACTCTCCCTCTTGCCTTTGTTCTCCTAGGGTACTCCACCAGCATCAGGGGTCTTTCCTGCTGCTCCTGGCTTTGGTGGGCTGCATCACTGCCACAGCCAATGGCTCCAAGTGGCAGCCCACTCTCTGGGGTCTTGGCTGCTCCCTACTGGTGCTTGGGAGAACAGCAGGCAGCAGGGACTCTCACTACTCTTTGCCACCTAATCCCTTCAGCATCCCCAAGGTTAGCATACCAGGCTGTACAAATTTAGGTTCCTCTCTTTACTCAAGACCTAGGAAGAATTTCAGAAGACAATTATAAGAAAGGAATGAAGGAGTTCAAGCTCTAGCTCATTTACACTGCTCTAGAAGGCAGCTTTGTTTGATGTGCCCAGCATCCTCGCCCCCTTTCTTGGTGCCTTGTTTAGGAGCATGGACTTTGCAGTTTGCACTGCCTGGGTTTACACTTGTCATTCATTAGTAGTATGGCCTTGGGCTAAAAGCCACACCTCTCAGAGCCAATATGGGCTGGCCAGTAGAACCGTTAATTTTGTTAGGTCTGATGATGGCATTGCAGGTTTGCAAGGAAATGTCTTATTTTTGACAAATAAAAATGGCAAGCAATAGAATATATTGGAGTATATGAGGAAGCCATTTGGTATAAACCTAATTCGGCCTGACTTTGTTTTTTCCAAAAGGGCCTGACTGTGGCCGTTGAGCATGCATTGTATATACATTTCCTATGGCAAGAACAAAGGCCCTTGAGATAAAGGTGCAACTTCCCTCCCCCACCCAACGTTGGCATTTCCTTAAAGATTAAGCATCTTTCCTTAGGCTAGGAACTGATTGCGGCACTCACCTGTGACCACTCAGCTGGAGACAACAGACTGCCACCTTGCTGTGTTCACTGAGACAGAAGGCCTACCTGCTATTTCCATCAATCGCTGTGCCCACAGAGCAGTCTGGCGACTATTGTGAAAGGGACACTTCAATCCTACGTGAAACATCCTCTCTGGGGGTATATAACCACTCTGTGCACCCCACTTCTTCGGTGCTCTTTCTTCCTTCGGGAAGAAAGGCCCTGGGCCATGGTCTTCAGATTTCAGCTCAGAATAAACTCACCCAAATTTTCATTTATAGATCAGTTATGGATTATTTTCGCAGAAATTTTCTTCTTCTTCTTTGACCTGTAAACTGAGGCATCTGAGGAGCAGGAAATGATATGATGTTTGGGATTTGCTTTAAAATATATCCCAGCCAAAAAAGGAGGTGGTGGTACAGTGGTAGGAGGAAGACAGATGAAACAGGTATGACAAAATGTTGATGACCATAGAAGCCCAGCAATGAGAGCATGGGGGGTATCCTTGTGCTCACCAGACTTTGTGTTTGTTTGAAAATTTTCACGACAATGATGCGGGGTTGGTGAGCCAAGGAGTCGAAAGAAAGATTTCTTAGACTCTCAAGATCTGGCAGGAGTGCTCTTTTATTTAGAGAATAGTGTGGAATAGCATGGGGACAGGGCCCATGGGCAGTCAGAGCTTCTGCTGCCCCAAGTTGAGGGTTAGAGCTAAATTTAAGGCATAGGTATGTGAGTTATCTCTTTACAAGACAAAGAATATGTAAAAAAGTTAAAATGGTATCAGCGCCTGCCCGTAGGGTCCAGCCATTTGGTGGTCCCAAAAACTTTTAGATAAGAATCAAACCAGATTGAGTAAATGGCAGAAGTCACCGCTTGAATTTTATCCTCAGCTAAAGACAAAGGAGGATTTGGGGGGGGGGTCAGTTACATGAGGTGGCCAGACAGTAACCAACTTAAGTTCTTGCCTCTGGCATTGATTAAGAGTTTCTAGAGATAAGGCCATCCCCCTTCTTCCTGGCACAGAGAGGGAGGCATCTTCACAGGTAGAGGTTTCCCTTAGAAATGTAAATGTTTCCCAACAAAGGGACAAGCAAATTCTACTCCTTGGAGCCTGCCTCTCATCTGTAGTTTTAAAAGTAACCAGCCTAAAAATCCTCATCAATAAGAGTAAGCAAACAAAAAACAAATAACGAGGCTTTCATTCCCTGTATCCAAACAAACATAACAGGAACACAGGGGGCACTTTTTGCAATTGCACCTCTGGCAATTTATTTTGATTCTCCAGGTAAGTTCCAGCGCTCATCCTATCTCATCTTCTCTAGATGTTGGCAGGGAAGATGCTCTTTAATAGGCTTGGCAGGCCCAATGCTAGGGTGTTTTGGATTCTATATCCATATTTTAAAAGAGTGACCACTTTCCTATTTGGAGCAACTTGAATACAGGAGTCTCATTTTAAGGTATTGCCTTCCTCTGTCCCATTCCTTTTGAAGGGCTAAGATGGGCTAATGTTATGCCTAAGAAGAAGACAGCATTGGGAGGAGCAGCCTTTTCCAGGTGTCGACGAAAATAATCCATATCCAATCTATAAATGAAAATTTGGGTGAGTTTATTCTGAGCTTAAATCTGAGGATTATAACCCGGGAGAGTCTTTCCACAAAGGAACAGAGCACTCCAAAGAAGTGGGGGTATAAGGGTGGTTATATACCCTCAAAGAGGATGTTTCACATAGGATTGAAATGTCCCTCCCACAATAGTCGCGAGACTGCTCTGTCGGCACAGCGATTGATGGAAATAGCAGGTAGGTCTTCTGTCTCTGTGAACGCAGCAGGGTGGCAGTCTGTTGTCTCCAGCTGGGTGGTCACAGGTGAGCTGGGAGGTGAGTGTAGCAATCAGTTCCTAGCCTAAAGAAAAATGCTAATGTCGGGGGGAAGTTGCATCTTTATCTCAAGGGCCTTTGTTCTGGCCAAAGGAAATGTCTAAGCAGATATGCAATGCGTGCTCAATAGCCAGTCAGGCCCTTTGGAGGAAAAAAAAAAGAAGTCAGGCCGAATTAGGTTTATACCAAATGGCTTCCTCATATACTCCAATATATCCTATTGCTTGCCATTTTTATTTGTCACAGGTTTACAAAAGACACATGTTGCAGGGAGGAAAGACTTGCAGAGTGAAGAGTGTGAAGTGAGCTTTGTGGTTTGAGTAGTCAGAGTCTGAAGGAGAAACAAGGGAAATGAATTGTGATCATGTAACCATGGTATTCGCTGCTAGAGGAAAGGACAGTGGGAGAAAAAGCAAGGGAAGAGAAAAAGAAAGAAAATCTCAGAATAAAATTGGAATGGATCTGGGAAGAGAAGGGAGAAAGTTTGAGAAATTGGAGGGGGTAGTGATTGCACCAATACTGGCTACAAACACAAAAATTTGCCCATTCCTGATTTAGATTAAAAATAAATATTTATGCACATGTATTTGTCTGCTGTGTTTTGACTAAGCAGCTGGTGAGGCACTCCTTGAAGAACCCTGAAGACCCAAAGCTGTGTTCAGAGGCTGCCCACCTGAAACTGAGCTCAAAATTGAGCAGCGAGCTGTCAGCTAACCACCTTCTTCTGCACAGGACCCGGGAGCTGAGCTCATGGGAGAAGACTCTACTCTCGCCTGCTGGCGCCAAGGCGAGGAGGGGAGGCCCGAGCTCCCGCAAAGGCCCCAGCGCCCGGATAGCAGCGGAGAGCGCAGGGAAGGGAGCAACGAGCGGTGTAGGGTCCAGCCCTGGAACACCCTCCTGACAACGAGGGGGCTGACATTCGACAATGGCTCCTCTTTCAGCATTCCAAAGCGGTGCAATCTCCGGAAGAAGACACTGGAAAAGCGCAGCAGGCGACTTTTCCCAGCGGAAACGGTAGGGTGGCGAGCGAGCCCGGCTGGCGGATTCGGCCCTTCTCCTCCAGGATTCAGTCCCGCCTCCTTGGGAGCCGGGCCGCCCCGCGGCGGCGAGCGCGAGGCTGCAGTGCCGCCCTCCACCGCATGGGGCAGCACTGACTGCAGCATGGCAGCGGCGGCAGACCGGTGGCACTCTTGGCGGCGGCAGGCGAGGGCCGGCTGGCGGCCCTCCCTCATTGGCCGCGGCGCGGGCGCCGCCATGTTGGCGGAAGTGGTTCTTTCCGTGCGGTGGAGACGCTGTGGCGGTCGACTGGTCCCTCGGTGGAGATTCCTGCTGCTTAGCGTCGCTGGTGTTGGCGCTGAGAGGCGGCGGCCGGCGGGATGGAGCAAAGTAGGATGAACCTGCCCAGGGGCCCGGACACGCTCTGCTTCGACAAGGACGAGTTTATGAAGGTGCGCGCCGAGCTCACCCCGAGCTGGGCTTTGGGTGCCGGCCCTGCTCCGCCGCGGGCCTCCCCTCGGCTCCTCCTGCCGCGTCCCGGCCGCCCTTTCCCGCGGCGCTCGCTCTGTGACAGGCCTCGCCCTGCCCTGCGCGGTCTCCTGGCCTCAGGTTTGGCAGGTGCACCTGGAGAGAACACGTCTGTGAAATCGTGCATGTTGAGTGAAATGGCCTGAAAGTTCTGGGCAAGGAGTTTTGAGCCAAATGTAAAAGCCCGTGTTATTACCTGACCTTGTTATCACGCAGTGCAGGCAGATTACCAATCCTCTAGTCAGAAGGAAGCTTGTTGACCAGTGCATTGCACCTGGAAGCTCAGTAAATATGCGTTGAACCTATCTCTGAACTCATGTACCTACCCAGGGATCGGGTCGGAACAAAGGGCACTTAATCTAAAGTTTTTGCCTAACATTCATCTAAAGCTTCTGGAATAAGATATTTAAAAGATTAGAATACTCTTACTGATTTTGTAGCAGTACAACAAAGCAAACCATTCTTTTCTAAAGTTGCCCTACTTTCTCTCTTTATAAATTGAACTTGAATTTGGTCTGCAGGTAATTGGAGTACATAAACTTACAGATTAGCAATATAAGCTGGAAACGTTTTACTGATAATAGAAGTTCCATCAGGCACAGCCTTGAAAACGTCCAAGATTTGAATCAGAGCTAGGAGAAGCTTTGCCTACCTATTTGGTATCTGCAGTTAAACTATCAAAAATGTAGTTATGTTTAGTTTCTAAGTATTGAAACTTTTGACATCACTTAGTAGCTGGTTTCGGTGTTAAAAAGTTAAAAGTTTTGGCTCAGTAGACACTTAAAGTTTTGAACGAGTGAATTTAAATTTGTTCTTGTCCTGTCTTTTGTGATGACTTCAAGTCAGAATATGTTTTTCTTTTGCTGGGTTAATTAGCTTCTCTCTTTTTGATATTTACAGTCAGATCACATCTTCAAAACTCTGGTTTTAAAAAAGGATTTACATCTGGATCCTCTCCAGTGTGGCCATATCATTTTTAATATGTGGGGCTATCTAGACTTAGGAGTGATATACTTTTGTTTTTGTACAGCGATGTTTCTGCTAAACCACTGTAATAAAAGTTGTAACTTGACTAGGATATCGGAAAGAGAGTACAGAGTGAACTCACGGTTCTAGAAACCCTTTGTTCCACCTCCTGGCTAAGAGCTACCGTGATGTGAGGGTGGAAAGAAAGAACTGAGGAGACACAATGGGGAGAGGTGCACTGGAAGAAGAAAATGTACACACAGAGATCAGGGACTTTGTTCTGACTTCTCTTACTTCAAGGATCTTGGAGTACAGAAAACTCTTGTCCATCTTTTGACTTTTTCAGGCTTCTTCAGACCCAATACCAGCATCCTTTCTGACTCACTAGTCCCACCATCTTTCTCACTCTGAGCTGACAGAATGCCTTTGGTAAAAGCAGCTTCAGAAAGTAAAAATCTCAAAATATTAGTTCTAAAATAGAACGTAGAGGTAGGGAGAGAGCAAACTGGGGAACTAGATGGAATGCCAGCAATTCCATATTTTTTCCTGGCTCTTAAACCTCTTAATATGCCATACAATTTGTAGTGCTAATAAATGTGACCACTCCACATGAAGAAGAAAAATACATAGAACAGCTGTTTTGTGTAAAACGTTATTGATTTTCTAGGTGGGACCCGGAGATAAAGGTTATTTGCAAATTTGTGTTCCCTTCAAAGAGACATTTAATAAGTTATAGTTCCATGCACAAAGGATGGGTGGAGAGCTTGCTGTTGTTGTTGTATTTCTACATTTCTGTCTCATTCAACACATTTTGGAATTGGGTAGATTTTGTGCCTGTGGGAATGTTAGGGAATATCAGAGTTGGCATTAGGAGAGTTGAGATTGCTTGAAATCCAGTCAGTTGATTGGAAATTTTGTCATTAGTCTGCCAAATGTGATGAGCACCTGGTAGGGCAATAGTAACAATTGCTCATTTAAAATAAACAGGCATTCATTGCTCACCTACTGTGTGCCAGCCAGCAATCTAGACGTGATGGCACAAGGAAAGATAAGATATGGTTTTGGCCCTTGAGTATGGTGATAGGAAGAATGTGTGTGCCAAGAAACTGCACTTAGTTCAGAGTGGTTTGGGTATGGAAGAATGGCCAGATATGAGATTGGAAATGTAGAAAGGTAGATCGGGTGGGGTTGTAAGTTGTGCTGGGCCTTGTACACTGCACTGAGGGGTTTGTGCCTGATGCAGTATTCATTATGGAGTTATAGTCAAGTTTAAAGCAGGAAATTATGTGGTCATTTCTGTTGCATTGGAGCTGACCGGTGGCAGGAGTCTACTTAAAAAATCATTTCAGTGGCCCTTATGAGATCTAATGAAAAAAACAGAGGAGGGAACAGGTTTGTGAAAGCTGTAGGTGATCAAAAGGCAGGACTGGCACATGGAAGAATCACTTTGAGGCAGAGCTGGTGGCAACATCATACTGTTAGCTTTGTCAGCTTAAAAAAAGTACAAAAATCCTGAGAGAGCTGAGTAATGAATGTAAATAGGACTTAAGATAGCAAGAGAGAAAAAGGGGCATGCTAACAAAGGTGAATTAGACCCGTTCACCTAGGTGTGCTTTCGAAATCATAGCCTCCCCTTCTCTCTCAGCATATGACTTCATTTTCTGTTTAACAGAAAAAATAAAGGCCATCAAATGGGAACTCATTCATCTTGCTGGTAACAATCCCATTCTTTAAAAAAAAAAAAATCCAAAACAAACAAACAAAAATCTCATTCTTGTATTTGTACCCATTCTCTTTCTCATTCTTGCCTGGTACGTAGAGGGGCTTTCTTTCCTCCTAAGGTTAATTTTTCCACCCATGCTTGGATCCCATGCTCTCTTGCCTTCTCAGGACTTTCTTATCTTCTCCTTCTCTATCCTCCTATTTCAAACACACTCCTATTTTAGTCTCTTCCACTTGATCCTCCTGCCTTTAGTTATGGCCCTGTCACTCTTTTCCGTATCACAGCCAAATGCTCAAGAATTGTCTTCACTTTCTCACCTTTTACTCTTAAACTCTTTCCATTCTGGCTTCTGGCCCCATCATTCCACTGACCATTTTCGCCAGTGCTAACTAGATGTAAGTCAATCCAGCAGACCTTTTTCTGTCTCTTTACTTGACCTCTCAGCAGACCAAATGCTGTCTTCATTGCTTTCTGAGACCCAGTGCTTTCTGGTTTTCTTCTTACCTCTCTGGTCTCTCTGTCTCCTGTGCATAATCATTCTCCTCCTTGTAGCCATTAAATGGCTGCTTATGGGCTCAATCACATGTCCTCACCTTTCCCTAGATGATCCTTTGTGCAGCTTCAGTGACCATCTATAGGTAGGTGACACAGATTCATATCTCTGGCCCAAATGTCTCCTGATCTCTAGTACCATACAATCAACTTCTCCTTGACATCTCTTTTTGGATATCTCTCTGGCACCTCAGACTCATCATGTTCAAAACTGAATTCATGAGTACCTCCTCCCCGCAAAACTAGGTCTCTTGTAGTATTACATATCTCAGTTAATGCTCCACCATCCATCTAGTTGTGAGTCAGAAAACCAGGAGTCAGCTCCTCTCTCTGTCACCTTTCCAAAATCCAATATGTGGATTTCTGCTGAGTCCTAGAGATTTCACTTCCTGAATATCTCTTGAATCCATCTGCTTCTCTCCATCTCCTCTTTTTCTACCTTCCTCCTAGATCTGTCCATTACTGATAGAGAGGTGTTGGTCACCAGCTATAATAATAGATTTGTTTATGTCTGTATAGTTCTTTTACTTTTTGCCTCATATATTTTGAAGCTTTGTTAAGCAAATACGCATTAAGGATTGTTCTGTGTTCTTCGTGAATTGACTTCTTCCTCATTATGTAATACTCCTCTTTATGCTTGATAATTTTCCGTGCTCTGAAAACTGCTTTGTCTTAAATTAATGTAGCTACTCCAGCTTTCTTTTGGTTACTGTTACTTTGGAATTTTTAATGTATCTGAAGATTTTTCTTGTTGATATTTAAGTTTTTTCTTTTTTGTTGAGATATAATTCATATAAAATTTACCATTTTAAAGTGTACACTTCACTGGTTTGTCCTATGTTTACTATGTTGTGCATCTGTCACCACTCTGTAATTCGAGAACATTTCCATCACCTCAGAAAGAAACCTCAGACCTATTAGTTCCAATTCTCCCGTCCCCCTGGCAACCACTAATCTGCTTTCTGTCTTTATGGATTTGCCTATTCTGGAACATCTCGTATAAATAGAGTCGTACAATATGTGGCCTTTTGTGTCTGGCTTCCTTCACTTAATGTAGTGTTTTCAAGGTTCATCTATATTCTAACAGGTAATAGTACTTTATTCCTTTTTATGGCTGAATAATATTCCACTGTGTGGATTTTTATCTGTTCATCACTTAATAGACACTTAGGTTGTGTTTTCTTGTTGGCTCTTATAAATAATGCTTCTAGGAACATTCATATACAAGTTTTTATGTGAACATCTGTTTTCAGTTAGTTCTATCAGGTGTATAGACCTAGGCAGGGAATTGCTGGGTAATTTTGTGTTCAACGTTTTAAGGAACTGCCAAACTATTTTCTACTGCAGGTACACCATTTTACATTCTCACCAGCAATGTATGAGGGTTCTGGTTTCTCCACATCCTTGCCAACGCTTTTTTTTCTTTTTCTTATTTTATTGTAGCCATCCTGGTGGGTGTGAAGTGGTATCTTGTGATTTTGATTTGTATTTCCCTAATGACTAATGATGTTGAGCATCTTTTCATGTGCTTATTGGCCATTTGTATATCATCTTTGGAGAAATGTCTGTTCAAATCCTTTGCTCATTTTTTAATTGGGTTGTCTTGTTATTGTTGTGTTGTAAGAGTTCCTTCTATAGTCTGGATATTAGACTCTTGTCAGATATATGATTTACAAATATTTTATACCATTCTATGGATTGTCTTTTCACTTTCTTAATAGTGTCCTGTGATGCACAAAACTTTTTATTGTGATCAAATTGAGTTTATTTATTATTTCTTAAGCTTTTTGTGTCATATCTAAAAAACCATTGCCTAATCCAAAGTCACACAGATTTTCACCTCTGTTTTCTTCTATGAATTTTATACTTTTAGCTCTTATTCAAATCTTTGATCCATTTTTGAGTAAATTTTTGTATATGGTGTGAGGTTCGTGTCCAAATTTATTCTTTTGCATGTAGATATTCACTTGTCCCAGCATCATTTGTTGAAAAGACTCTTCTTTCCCCATTGAATGGTCTTGGCATCCTTGTAAAAAATCAGTTGACCATAAATCTATGGGTTTTAAGTTTTTTCTTTTTAAATGTTTAGTAAATATACAATATAAAATAAAACAATTTCTGGTAAAGAAATGTGCCTGTTGTTATATGCCACTGTGAATTTGAGAGTGTTTGTTGCTGTAGCAAAAGCTGCCTAATTCAGTATTCACAAATGTTCTAAGTAATTTAATCTTAAGCTGTGCAGCATTTGTTTATCTGAGAATAAGTATATAAATGGTAAGTTGAGTATTAATATTACCTAATAGCGTTTGTTCAGTGGAGCTGAGTTATATGATTTGGAATGCCATCATGAAGTTCAGATCTGAACTTCATCTGTGAGAAGTTCAGAACTTCAAAGAATATGTAACTGAGTCAGGTAAAGTGATTTGCCTAAAGTCATACAGCTGGTTAGTGGCAAGGCCAGGATTACAAGCTGTGTCCTCCCATTTTCTTTCTGTGATCTGCTATGTAACTATGAATGTAAGGTGTTGTCTGGGGTAGTCTCAAGAAGGAAAATGACCAGGCTAATTCTGGCCCCAGATAAAGAGGCAGATGGGTTTTCAGTAGGTGGCTGTGAAATTATGATTTGATAAGAAATCCTCATATCTGACACTATCAGGGCAGGTGTTTGGCTGATTGATTAAGAAAGTCAGTTTGAACAAGTACTCTTATGGGATGATGCATAGAGTCCTTAACATTTTAGATTAAAACATATATATATGTACATTTATTCTCCATTGATGTGGTGCTGAGCTCTTTTCTCTGAAAATTGATCTGCTGATGAGATTTCTGTATTGTTTTTTTTGCATTCAGTTTCAGTTTAAGTTGAATGAGAACCCTAGGGCATTTGCAAAGAATCTGGGTGTATAATGCTTCTAGGTTTGTATGATCCTCCTCCACCTTGTGCTGCCTGATTCGTGATGATCTCACTCATAGTTAATTCAACAAAAGTTTTCTTATCAATTTCCCTGTATTAAGACTTTCCAAACCATCTGCCTTAGTTTTCATAAAAACAGTTATCTTTTTGCACTTGTATTTTGTTGATTTACATAATATTTAGTAAAATTATTGGGGGGCCTGCCCCATGGCCTGATGGTTGAGTTCAGTGTGCTCCACTTCGGCAGTCTGGGTTCAGTTCCTGGGAGTGGACCTGTGCCACTTGGTGGCTGTGCTGTGGCAGTGACCCACAAATAAAAATAGAGGAAGATTGGCAGGTATGTTAGCTCAGGACAAATCTTCCTCAAGCAAAAAGAGGAAGATTGGCAACAAATGTTAAGCTCAGGGCTAATTTTCCTCAGGAAAAAAATTATGTAATCATGATAAGTACAAGTGGCCTTAACAAGTTTGGGAATCATCACATCTGATTCTTTTTGACTAAACAGCTCAACTAGTAGCAGTCAAAGTCACAGGTGAAGTAGACAATAACCTGCTGGTTCTAAGCATGTCAGCCTACCAGGGGCATCAGAATGTTATAAAGGGGAAACAGAACATAGCTAATCCTGTGAGACTAGTGCTTGGAAGTTGGTTATGAGCGATTCTGAACATCTGTTCAATGGAATACTCAACATCCATATAAAATGTTAATACAAATTTATATGTAATATGAAAAGACATTAAAGTTATATTTTTATATGGGAAAAAACAGTTTGGAAAACAGCATGAGTATGAAGATTCTGTGTGTATGTCTGTGTGTGTGTACCCACAGAAAAGGGTCTGGGGTTGCAGTTCAAGATGGCAAGGTAGGAGGATTGTGAATTCACCTCTTTGCATGGGCACACTGAATCTACAGCTACATATGGAACAGTTGTCTGAAAAAAAAAAAAAAACCCAAACTAGCTCAGTGACTCCTCCACGTCAGATGAACAAGAAAAAACCCACATTGAAGCCCATGGGAGAGGCTAAGACACAGTCTTGCCATAAACCCCACGCCTGTTGCAGCGACCCACAATTGGGAGGGAACTGAAACCCTGAGCTTCTCCCTGAGGAACAAAGGGTTTGAACCCCACATCTGCCACCCCAGCTTTTACGACCTGCACCTGAGAGATGAGCTCCTAAAACATCTAGCTTTGAAAGCCAATGGGGCTTGTGTCCACAAGACCCACAGGTTATAGGGAACTGAGAAACAGTTCTTAAAGGGGTTGACTGTAGACTCACCCACCCCAGGGCCTGGCACAGGGCAGCCAACTGAAAAGCACCCAGACTTTCTGTGAAAGAGGCTTATTTGCTTATCTTAAAGCATTGGTCTGAGGTGCAGGCATCTAATTTAACACACATCTAGGGGCCTCCTGAAATACTCTCCAAAGACGGAGGCTGGCAGGTGCCTTCTTTATGCTCTCCCTCTGCCTCGCTGCAGCTCGCCAGTATCTCCTGGAAAGGAGCTTTATGCTTGTCTGGCACCCAGATTTTTGTGGCTGCTGCCCAGGGCACACCTTTAGATCACCTGGCTCTGGTGGCCAGTGAGCCTTATGCTCGCAGATCCCGCATGTTCATTGCAGCATTCTTTACAATTGCCAAGGCATGGGAGCAACCTAAGTATCCATTGATGGATGAATAGATAAAGAAAATGTGTATATGTCCAATGGAATATTATTCAGCCATAAAAGAAGGAAATCTTGCCATTTGGGACAACATGGCTGGACCTTAAGGGCATAATGCTAAGCAAAATAAGTCAGACAGAGAAAGACAAGTATTGTATGATCTCACTTATATGTTGTATCTAACAAAAGAACAAAAAAACTCATAGGTACAGAGAACAGATTGGTGTCAGAGGTGGGGCGTGGGGGAGTGTGAAATAGTTGAAGGGGGGGGTCATTGGATACAGACTTAGACTTATAAGATGAGTAAGTCCTGGGGATGTATTCTACAGTTAATAATACTATATTGGGGCTGGCCCGGTGGCACAGCAGTTAAGTGCGCACATTCTGCTTCTTGGTGGCCCAGGGTTCACTGGTTCGGAACCTGGGTGCGGGCATGGCACCGCTTGGCAAAAAGCCAAGGTATAAAGGCGGTCCCAGGTAGGCGTCCCAGGTATAAAGTAGAGGAAGATGGGCATGGGACATGGATATTAGCTCATGGCCAGTCTTCCTCAGCAAAAAGAGGAGGATTGGCAGTAGTTAGCTCAGGGCTAATCTTCCTCAAAAAAAAAAAATACTATATTGTTTATTCGAACTTGCTAAGAGAGTAAATCTTAAAAGTCGTTATCACAAGAAGAAAAGTTTGTAACTTTGTGGTGATGGATGTTAGCTAGACTTATTGTGATGATCATTTGCCACTAGACAACAATATGAAATCATTGTGTTGTACATCTGAAACTAATATAATGTATGTCAATTATATCTGACTTTTAAAAAAGTAATTTATATTTTAAAGAGAAAGACAAAAAACGTCTGGAAGGATGTGAATCATGTTAAATAGTGAAAAAATCATAAATATTGCTTATCTGTACAGCATCAGAATTTGGGTGATTTTTTTACTATTATGTAATTACTTCTTTGTTGGTTAAAAGTTTTACCTTGAACATTTATTACTTTTAAAATTAAAGGAGAGGGGCCGGCCCGGTGGCGCAGTGGTTAAGTGTGAACGTTCCACTTGAGTGGCCTGGGGTTCACTGGTTCAGATTCCAGGTGCAGACATGGCACGGCTTGTCAAGCCATGCTGTGGTAGGCCCACATATAAAGTAGAGGAAGATGGGCATGGATGTTAGCTCAGGGCCAATCTTCCTCAAAAAAAAAAAAAAAAATTAAAGGAGAAAAGCTACTTCTGTTTTGAGAAGAGCCTATTTGAAATGTGCAATTTAACAAAATAAAATCCCTTGTAGAATTTAGGCAACAGGAGAGGATACGCTTGGTCAGGACCCCCTTTTGGCACCCGTATAAAGTGACCAGGCACCTTCGTTGTTGTGTGTACTCAAAGGTACTTTTTCCCTGCAGCAATATGCTCTTATTCTTTCTCTCATTTTATTTTTATATGTAAAATGTGATATCATTGCAGTAATTTTTCTTTTCTGGTTTTATTTTCAGGAAGATTTCGATGTTGATCATTTTGTGTCTGACTGTAGGAAGCGTGTCCAGCTGGAAGAATTGAGAGATGACCTGGAACTCTACTATAAACTTCTTAAAACAGCCATGGTTGAACTCATCAACAAGGATTATGCAGATTTTGTCAACCTTTCAACAAACTTGGTAAACCATAAATCCGAAATTTTTACAGTCAGTATTTACACACATAACACTTTCTCACTCATATTTATTCTTAAACGTGCTATGTTTTTAGAAACCTTTTAGTTGATTTTTCCCCCCAGAAACTTGAAGAGATTGCTAATCTCATTAATAAAAGAACTAAACTTTCTTGGTATACATTTGTTTTTTTTACTTATTTAAGATGTTCCAGCTTGATTTTTTTTAAATTAGTAATTAAGAAATAGCGAAAAGTAAAAGACGATAATATCAGAGTGATTGTTTTCGTTAGTTGCTAAGTGATCACCATGAAATCTGACTGGTTTAGATTAATTTACAAGAGCAACCACATATCAGCTATTCTTAAGGAAATGTTTAATTTACTTTCAGGCACATGTGCTAGCCACAGCTAGGTTGAAGAAACATAGGCCAATATTGATCTTTAGGAAGCTTGGTTTTTTAAAAATGTAAGACTCGTTTGTAATGAGCATATCAATCGTTTGTAAAAGTTGTTTAGAAATGCTTGAGTTTTAATATTCATGAAAATGTTTTTTTGTTCATATTTTATTTTGTTTTTAAATATGTTTGTCCAAAGAAGTACAGAAAGTAGCCATCTCCATGCGAATTTCAAGAAGTGTTAAAATTAATGAGCCATGTTTGCTTTTGGGAAATACACAACTAAGATACATGTTCTAGTAGGATTTGAAGCCCCCCAAATTTTATTTCCATTCTATTTAACTTGGATTTTTCTCATATCCAAATTATACAAGTTATAGTAATGTTTAGGAAAGATGTAGTCCATCAGACTTTAACATCTGCTGGTTGAATATCATAAATTATAGACAAGTATTCACTTCCTGTTAAACTTTTTCGAATTCATTTATTATGACTTCCCTTATTTTTATAGTTTCATGTATGTCAACAGATTTTTTTCATATTCTATGAGCAATATTTATGGCAAAATAACATTTCTGTTATGTAGTTACTTAGCAATATATGGTTGTCAGTTTTTGTTGTACAGAAAGAATAACCTAAGTCTAGTACTGCTTTGATCATTGAGCAGATACTTCGTTATTACTCTGGGTTGGATGTGTTTGTGCCAACGTGATTTTACCTTTAGGTTGGTATGGACAAAGCCCTCAACCAGCTTTCTGTGCCTTTGGGACAATTACGAGAAGAGGTTCTGGTAAGTCCCCAAGTAATATTCAGCAGTCCACCATAAAGCATGTTATGCTTGTTTGCCTTCTCCAAGAAGAATTCCTTTAATCTGTTAACTTGATTAGTAGTTGTTGTTTAATGGTCGGTGACTGTGGTCCCCACCTTCAAAAAAGTTGTAAATGATTCTCTAGTTTTTTCATGTGGTATTACAACCTAAAAACCATGTTTGATTTGAAGATGACAGATTTTCAGAGTAGACAGCTTTAAAATGCCAGGGGAGGAGAAGAAGGCTATTTTAAAATTCAACTTGTTAATGCCACCTTACTTATATGTAAGTGGTCTCCAATTTACAAATGGCTTATATTTTACGAATTTGTAGTTTTGAAAGTATTTTCCAGATATTTGTCCGCAAGACAAGTTCACAAAAGCTATTTAACCCCGAATGCAACTGAAAGACAATGTAAACATAACCTACTACCTAGTAAACATTATATTTTAATGTTTCTCTGAGAAAATCTCTGGGGCCGGCCCGGTGGCACAGCAGTTAAGTTTGCACGTTCCACTTCTCGGTGGCCCGGGGTTCGCCGGGTCAGATCCCAGGTGTGGACATGGCACCGCTTGGCACGCCATGCTGTGGTAGGCGTCCCATGTATAAAGTAGAGGAAGATGGGTATGGGACATGGATGTTAGCTCAGGGCCAGTCTTCCTCAGCAAAAAGAGGAGGATTGGCAGTAGTTTGCTCAGGGCTAATCTTCCTCGAAAAAAAAAAATCTCTGCTGCAGGAATGGGACTCCCTACCTCTAAGCCATTGGGGACAGGGACTCCATCTGGATGAACAATAGAGGAGGAATTTGGCATGACTTCCACTGTCGGATTCCACACTAGCCTCTGCGTGGCTCTCCTGCCTTCTTTTTGGTGCGCCTCTTCCTCCCCCGATCCTTGTAGCTGTGGTGTTTGCTGAGCCCCAGCCTTTCTTTAGCTTTCCACTCTTCTCTCTAACTCTGTGGAGGTAGATTTGCTCTGCTGACTTCTGCTCGGAACTTTGTGGACTGTTCTCATATGCACAGATGCTAGTCCTGCCTTGCCGGCTGCCAGCACCATATCCTCTTCCTTTTTCCAAAGCCGTGTTTATAGTCGCCTTTCTCCTAGTCAGCTACAGACCTTACCTTCCTTTTTGATCTCAACTCATGAAGTTACTCTGTGAGATTCTAAGATCATTGAGGGATAAGACTATTTCTGTCTTGTTCATCATTATATCCTCATTGGCTACCACAATAGCTGACATTTAGTAGGTATTTCATAATGTTTATTGAATGAATGAATTCACCTTTCTGTAGAATTTTTGTGATTTGTTCAGTTTATTCTAATTGTTTCCATTACCTTCATTTTTGCCCTAATTATCTCATAAGTTGTCTTAATTCGTTCTCTTCTGGACATATTTCTCCACCTGTGACCTCTCCCTTTTCCTGGCCATTCTGTACCTTACTTCTTGATTCCCAATATTCCCAAAACAGCGTTTCATCATGATATAAGTGCTTAAACATTCTCTAGTTCTCCAAAATGTATAGACTCTAGTCTAAAGATCTTATCTGAGTAAAGTCCTCCTAAATTCACTCCTTTTTTATTTCTACTTATTTCCAAAATTAAGCTTACAGTGCACCTGGGTGTATGCCTCACTGACTGATTATGTCATACTCAGTTATATCTTCCTTCCTTTCACCTTCTGATAATCTCCTCTCCACCCTTGTCAACATACACAGATTTTCAGTTGAACTCAAGTTTCTTCTCCTTTGCCAAACTCTCCTATACTTTGATTCAGATTATCCTTTCTCTACCCTGCCCACCTGTGACATTCATTCTATGTGTATTATTATTCTTTTGGCCATTAATCCTGTGTGACCTTGGCTTTACATGTCATTTTGCCTCCGAATCAAGAGTACTCTCAGTAGCAGTTGTGTCTGATACTTTGTATTTTTGTCAATATCTGCCTAATATTGGCTTTAGATATTAAATTCTGTGGAATTGAATTAAAAGTATAAATTTCATAATGTTACCAAAACAATTTCTGCAATACATTTTCTTTATTCTTTTCAAGAGTCTTAGGTCATCTGTCATTGAAGGAATTCGGGCAGTAGATGAACGAATGTCTAAACAAGAGGACATTAGGAAAAAAAAGGTATACGTGGACTCAGGATAGCACCTTGGAGTTAAGGCACTTTCATGCATATGATCTGATTTACTCCTCTGGGGACCTTTGCAGGGAGGAAACATGAGTCTCTCTTCTCTTTAGGGATCAGTAGCTGAGCAAGGCTAGTGAGGGGAAGAGCCAGAGCTGGAGCCCAGGTCTTCTCACTCCTGGTCAGCTTAAAGTCCTATTAGTAAGAGGGGTGTGGTAAAGTAATTAATTAAAAAAAGGAGAAAGAAAATTGTATATTCTTCTTGTGCTTTAATTTATTTGTGGTAGCATTAACATTTTTAAAGAAAACTGTAGATTTCTTATGCTGCGTGCCAGCTAAAAGCCTCTCCTATGAAACTGGTTTTTTTCCAAAGCTTTTTTGCATGTAAATATTTATGCATTATAATGTCATGTTACCTATTTGAAATAAGACAAAATTTTAGAGGTACCCAATGGTCACAAAATTAAAATTGCTCATTTTTTCCAGAACAAGAAACAGTAGTAACTGACATCAGTGAAGCACTTTACAATTTAACAGGCATACATGTTTTCTGCACCCCTGTAAGGAAGATATTCATATTTTAGAGATTAGGGAGTAAGTGGGCTTTCTAAAGCAAACTTTCAATATTCTACTGTAGGCTTACTGTTTTAGAAAAAGTAGTGGGTTGCTCTCTCATTCGGCTATGCTTTTGTCTTCTTTTGTCTCCCCCCTTTAAATATACCTCTGTATGTACTGCCTTTAGTTTTTAGTGGTCCTTTGTTTTAATTTTCTTTTCTGATTTCATTTATAATCGTAATAAAACAATGACAGAGTTGGAAATAGGATTCAAGACTTCTGACTCTAGGCTGGCTCTCTATCCACTGTTTCCTAAATTTATTTATTAGCATATTTTTAAAAAATTGCAAGGGAGAGAAGCCTATTTTAGAGAGCTTCTGTTTACTTCCCCTTTAGATCTCCTCTCAGCTTTTGTCCAAAGATTTCAAGAATGTAGTGCATTTCTAGAAAAGATTGTAAGCTTCATGAGAGCAGGGGATTTTCCTTGTTTTATTCACTAGTGTCCCATTGTCTAGAAGAATGTCTAGCTCATAATAGGTTCTCAGTAACTATTTATTAATGAATGACTTTGTATCTTTTGTTCTTTTAAGGATGAGAATTTTTACAGTGCTCAACCTCTGTGATAATATTTGTAGTATAATAATGTCTTTAATGAATCTACACTTAGGCATATAGATATATCATGTAAATTGAGAGGATAAATATGATCAGAAAGTAAAATTAAGCATGAAAAAAGGGTCATAAGAAAATAGATTAGTGTCAATAGAGAGGATCATTTAAGATGGGAAAAGAAAGAAGGAATAAGAGTGGAATATGAGAAAGCAAAAAAGTCTCGTTTTTTTTAACTATAAACTTGCAATAGAATATTGAAATAAACTTGTTTTAGAAAGTTAAAATTGAGATTTGCATTCTTGCGAATTCAGTGTTGTGTAGAAATATTCAAAATGTGGGATGCTGTAAATATTCTAAGTTTTAACTTTGTGTTTTTTCTGCATTTAGCATGGGGAAATAAGATAATTAAGATTAAACACCATAACTTTTCTTTTTGCTTAATTTTTATTTTTATAGATGTGTGTGTTGAGGCTTATACAAGTTATTCGATCAGTTGAGAAAATTGAAAAAATCTTATATTCTCAAAGTTCTAAAGAAACGTCTGCACTAGAAGCAAGCAGGTAAGTATTTTTTACTAACTAGCACATAAATTAACATTTCACACCCACACTAAATTTTTTTTTTAGTTATAATTCATTTCTGAAAATGAAGAAAATCCAAGTCTATGGCTTAGTGTTTTTGAATGTACCTCAAGAGAAGTGGAGTACATGAAGTAAAGTGTATAATATGTTATGAAATCTTTGTGGTTGTAGGCCACAGTTCTAACACATCACCTTTCAGGGACTCGGAGGCAGTGTGCTTTCACTGGAAGGTTTTTATCTTTGGAATTGCCTTTAGTTAAAGGCTGGCAAAATCCTTATTAATCTTCAAGGTGTGGCATAGCATTCATCTTTCTTACATTGTTTTAGATATGCCCAGAGTATTACCATTGATGTATCTTGCACTAGCACTGTATCACTAAGAAACAGTATAGGACACATTTAGTTGAAATTTATAAACAGGAAAGAAAAAGCTTATAAGAAAAAGACCATTTCCTTTGTTATTCTGTGACTGTCTTATTACCTTCATAGTGTGAACTTTAAAGCAGCCAGGTAGATGAGTGACTCAGAAAATGAGTTGAGCAGTGCATATCAACACCAGTTGGAAGTGCTGTGGTATAGGGGAAAGAGCATAGGTTTGTGTTGCACCTGCCAGCTGGGCTGCCTGAGTCAAGGTACTTCAGCTCCCTGTGTCATCTGTAGTGTAAGGCTAACAACTCCATTTGCAGGATTGTTTGACAATCACTGAGATACTGTCACTAGCACCTGGCATATGTAGGCACTCGTATGTGTCCAGTTTGGGTCTAACAAGAGCTCTTTTTTTTTTTTTTTTCAATTAAAAAAATTTTTCTTTTATTAAGATTATGATAGTTAACCTTGTGAAATTATAGTTGTACATTATTGTTAGTCATGTTGTAGGTACACCACTTCACCCTTTGTGCCCTACCCCCACCCCCCCTTTCCCCTGGTAACCACTGATCAGTTCTCTTTGTCTATATGTTAACTACCACCTATGAGTGGAGTCATATACAGTTCGTCTTTCTCTGTCTGGCTTATTTCACTCAAGATAATACCCTCAAGGTCCATCCATGTTGTTGTGAATGGGATGACTTTGTCCTTTTTCATGGCTGAGTAGTATTCCATTGTGTATATATACCATATCTTCTTTATCCAGTCATCAGTTGCTGGGCACTTAGGTTGGTTCCACGTCTTGGCTATTGTGAATAATGCTGCGATGAACATAGGGGTGCATGGGACTTTTGGAATTGCTGATTTCAGGTTCTTAGGATAGATACCCAGTAGTGGGATGGCTGGGTCATAAGGTATTTCTATTTTTAACTTTTTGAGAAATCTCCATACCTAACAAGAGCTCTTTTGAAAGTCGCATTGACAGCCATAACATTTTGCCATGAGTCGTATTGGATAATCTGCTGCAAAACCGACCAAAGCCAAATAGAATATACTTATGGTTCAAAGTCTTGGTCATACAATAAAGGCATGTTGAATTTCTTAATGTTGGGGATCAAAATTTTAGATTTGAAAGGACCTTTAAGAGATATGGAGATAATATGCTCCATATCTCTCATTATATAGATTAAGAAATGAGGCAACCAAAAGGGAAGTGACTCTTCTGTCCTAGGTCTCTACTTCCTCTCATAATCAAGATGTATAAATAAGTAATCAGTACCTGCCATCTTTGTTTTCTCAGCCCGCTGCTTGAGCTTCTGCCCTTTCCATTCCCCTTCATCTCTGCTTTTCAGAGTTTCCATTAATGTACATTCTGACCAGTCCAGTGGAGCCTGTTTGTCTTGACCTGCTCTGCTTCTCTGTTGCCCTGGGCAGCATCAACAGCCCCTTTCAGCTGTGTCCTTACTTGGCATCCATGATACCTCCCTCCCCATTTTCTTTCCATCTTTGCCCATTCCTATTCTGTTCCTTTGAGAGACATACATCAGTGATTTCTGTTTATATAATACTATTCTTTTGCAGTGTTGCATCTTTAATGTAATAGACATTATGCTGTTTCTTGCTCAGAATCACCTTTGAGGACCTTTTCTTTAATTCAGATCAGCAACTTTGAGCTGTAGAGAAGGGAAAACCAGAGCAGTGTGCCAAGAAATGTTTAGATAATTTATAAATAATAAATCCACACTAGGTTATTCAGGTAAGAGTTAGGGATTAACCTTTTGGGTGGGTCATGCTAGGCAGTTATTCTCCCTCTAAACTAGTTGGATGCTACAAATACAAGACGGGCTAGACCGCTGATGGTCTCAATATGGCGTTTCCTATTTCCTTATGATATGGATTTTTTCCCTCACAGATTGATCCTCACTGGGTATAAGATGCCTCAGAAAAGCCCAGCACGTCCTTCAGTGCCTTTATATTTTTCTTCTTTTGCTATTAAACTTCCTGTTGAGTGGTATTGATGCTTTTTAATGTGTTTTAGGAAGAAAAGTACATTTGCTCCACTTTGTGGGAGAGACACAACAAATGTCCTCTCAGTAGAACCCAGAGCATTTAGATCGACTGTTCTTTCACTATTTAGTAAATGCAAATTTAAAGTAAACTATTTTGAGGTATTTCATTGGCTGTTCGGAGAGGGTCAGTTTTATATTATTGAGGAGACAGTAGTATTTGGTATTTTATAAGTATTAGAAGTATTTTAGAAGAAGGGAGAATGAGACAGTTGGAGAAGTGGAAAAGGATTCACGTGTAAATAATAGGATAGGACGAGAGAGAGATGGGAGGTTAAACACGAAGAGGGTCATGAATGGGAGAGCCTGGAGAAGGTGGTGGAAACATGTAATTGCGCCTGTACTGACCTAGTCCGGTTCCTGCTTCCTGTCTGGGCCTTGTGGCCCAAGGCCAGGCAGCGTTGGTGGCCTGTACTTACTACGTCCCCACTGCCCCTAGAACATGCTGTGCAGGTGACTCGTAGTGAAAATGGGTGTTTTAGCTCTCAGCTTGTAATGAGGGGCCTGTGGAAAACACTCTGAGGAAAGTTAAAACCCAGAGGGTGCTGCTAAAGCATCACCATTGCTAACCGTGTGATGTATTCTCTTGGAAACTAGAAAACTTTAGGAATTAAATTTCTATAATTGTCTCTACAAGCCCACTTTTGACTGGACAAATTTTGGAGAGAATTGCTACAGAATTTAACCAGTTACAGTTTCATGCTGTTCAAAGCAAAGGCATGCCTCTTTTGGACAAAGTAAGACCAGTAAGTGTTGTTTTATATTTTCACCGTTTGTTATTTAGGAATTTGCTAAATAATTTTCGTTTAACCTAGTAATGCCTCTGATAATTGTTGATCTACAACATTTTGAAGCTGGTTTTGAATTTTTCTTTTTGTTTTTGGGCCCCTGTTTCCTAAGTGTCATACATTGTAGATTTTGTGTAAAGACACAGGCATATTCTCTGAATTATAAGAGTAAAATTACTTATGAATTTCATGTAAGTGGAATTTTAACTTTATACATAGTATCTTCTGTTGGAATAAGTGATTTGTTATGTATATAGTGAATTTTTAGAAATTGTTCTGACTGGCGCTTTCTTTACTTATCTGTTTTTTCTTGCAGCGTATAGCTGGCATTACGGCCATGTTACAGCAGTCACTCGAAGGCCTCCTGTTAGAAGGTCTTCAGACTTCTGATGTTGATATAATACGACACTGCTTACGGACTTATGCCACGATTGACAAAACACGGGATGCAGAAGCGTTAGTTGGTCAAGTACTAGTGAAACCATACGTGGATGAGGTTTGTCCATGTCAAGGCCTTCATTCAGTAGATGTTCACAGAGCATCTACTCTGTCATTGATATTTCACTAGGTGTGAGGGATAGATCAGAGATCTTTCTGTAAAGATTGTCATAGTTACTGCAGAATCAATTGTATGCCAGGAATCGGGCATGCTCTCTAGTATTATCTAGTGATGCCACAGCCCAGGGATCATCTTAATTTAGTGAAGGTAAGGGTCTTGCCAGGTAAGAAAGTATGTATCAAAACATTTTTCGGTAAATTTTATGGTATGTAAATTATACATCAATAAAGTTGTTACAAAGCAGTTTTGAACAACTGGTCTGGTTGGGAGAACAGAACAGTTAAGCAGATGATAATACTGCAGTGTTTGTGCCTGGTGGAGGAGCATGCAGAAAACTCTGAGCTTGGAAAGTCTCTGAACAGGGAAGTCTCCACAGAATAGATTTGGCCTAACTCTTGGAAAATGTGGAGTTTGCCAGGCCAGGAAGATGGGAGGAGGGGAATATTCGAAGATGAAGGACTGTTATAGGCAAATTAGCAGAGTAATACCTTAAATCCAGAGCTTGGCTATCCAGTATCCTTCACCTATTAGGTGAGGATCTATATTAGTTAAAAACAATATAGGAAGTAAGTATATTCTGTCTTTGAGCAGCTAGAATATAGATTGTGGCATATGAACTTGTTAATACTCAACAATTTTTGACATACAAAAATGACAGTTTCGTATGGTTTAAACTGATAGAAGTCACAAAGCCCATCCTTAATGTTTGCACACTTTCTTCCAGTCACCTGTCAATGTGAATGTTCTTTCTGTCCAGTAAGTACAAAGCTTCTACTCACCATGACTTCAGGATGAAAATCTTCCATTTTTAAAAGGGGAAAATTGAATCTCATTGATAAAAATGAAATTTAAGGATTCATTTCAATAATCATGTCAGCTTCAGTAGGGTTACTAAAAATAAATGATCTGTCAATTCCCTCTGTATCCTGTTCTATTTCATACTATCTCTGTGGGGGTGAAAAAGACAAATTACCTACACTATTTCATTATCAATAAGCAAAAATATTTTAGTTACTAATATATGCCATTGTTTTTCATTGAACTGAATCTAATGTGCTAAATTAAAGAAGTATTTGAAGTTTCAGTAGCATATTAAACTGTGGCTATATTTTTATCTTATTTAAATTCATATGCTTATGAATAACCACATCAACCTTACCACCAGAAATGAAATAATAAAGTAAAATAAAGTGTATTTTCTTCCATCTTTCTCTGCCTCAAACCTTCCCCTAATCTTCATGATGGTAGAGGAAAAGGCCAAAGTTAAGACAGTACAAAGCTATCGTTGTGGGGAATCATTATTTTACTCAAGCTCAGAAGGGAAGCATATGAATGTGCCTAGTTTTTCAGCTTCAGGCCAGTCTGTGTCAACTAACCTATGTCTCCTCCAGGGTCAGAACTGTACACGCTAATCATATGAACTAGTTTTGAGTGTGACTCTTATGTTTACCTTACTGTTTAGAAAATATGTCAACTAGGGAAGAGAATGGGCATGAGGAAGCATATTTTTAAGTTTTTCTTTTTTTCTCTTTAGACTATAGTTCATACTTCTCTTTTAGATGCTTTTAAAAAAATGATATTCCTTTTGATAGGTGATTATAGAACAGATTGTTGAGTCTCATCCAAATGGCCTTCAGATCATGTATAATAAACTCCTGGAGTTTGTTCCTCACCATTGCTGCCTTCTTCGAGAGGTTACAGGAGGAGCCATCTCAAGGTAATTTAAACTGTTGTGGTTAGACTCACCTTAGTCTAATGATTGCACCTGTTAACTTCTAGTGCACCACTGATTATTAGCTGTCTGGTATGAACTGGATACATATGTACTTTCCTGTTTAGTTGTTACCACAATGCTATGAGGCATGTATCGTTAGCCTCATCTTACAGATAAGGAAACTAACAGATAAAGCTAAGATTGAAGATAACATCTCTCTGAATCCAAAGCCCATAGTTTTTCCTTCTCTGCACTTTTTCTTAAATTTGAAATCAAAATTAGTTTCTTTGCGTTATTCTAATGTCATTATCTATAAATTAATTCTGTTTAATTCAACAGGTTTTATACTAATTGTGATTAAATTCATTTTCAGTTTTCCCTCCTTTCCAGTTTGGTTTCCTAAGTATCCCATTACCTTTCACCATTGCCATTGTCCCAGTCCAGGCCTTTGTCATCTTTTGTCCAGAGTAACAGATCTCCCACCTGGTCTCCCTGCCTCTCCTGTTAGCCTCTGGCTATCACATTTACAGCAGAATGCTGAGATTCATAGACTGCCTTCTTTGTTAGTCTATAGTGGTGTCTCACTGTTGGTGGAGGACAATCCAGGCTTCTTGATGTAGTGTGTAAGGCCCTTCCTGGTCTGGGCTGAGTAGTTCTCTACTGTAGAACTCTGTACTGTGGAACTTGCCGCTGTACCACCTGGTCTCCAGCCACACAGTAACACTTGTCCTTCCCTAACACATCTTGTATTGTGTGCTTCTGTTTTTCCTCATTGTCCCCTGTCCTTCCTTTTCCCTTTTTCTTTCTGTTAACCTGTCACTCCACAAGAAGCTCCAGCTCAGATACCACTTCCTTCAACAGACCATATTTTATCCTGATGTTCAGCATTAAACACGTCCTCTTGATTCCATTACGTGTTGCTTTTACTTCTGTTAAGAACTGATTTCCATCTTAACAGTGTACTTACCTCCTGCACTGTCCATACCTCCCCTACCTCCTGGCACAGTGTCTTGAAATAGCAACTACTCAGTGTTTGCAGAATGAAAGAATTAATCTGTTCTTAGATTAGAAAAGCAAATAAGGTCACTATCTTCATGGAGTAAGCAATATATTTGGTCTTGAATTTTTCTTTTTTGCTTAGGAAGATTTGCCCTGAGGTAATATCTGTTGCCAGTCTTCCTCTATTTTATATGCGAGCCACCGTTACAGCATGGCCACTGATAGATGAGTGGTATACGTCCATACCTGGGAACTGAACCCAGGCCACTGAGGCAGAGTGTGCTGAACTTAACCATTAGGCCACTAGGGCTGGCCCCCCCTTTTTTTTCTGCTGAGGAAGATTTTCCCTGAGCTAACATCTCTTGCGAATCTTCCTCTTTTTTTTGCTTGAAGAAGATTAGCCCTGAGCTAACATCTGTGCCTTTCTGCCTCTGTTTTGGATGTGGGTTGCCACCACAGCATGGCTGATGAGTGGGGTAGGTCTGTGCCTGGGATCCGAACCCACAAACCTGGGCTGCTGAAGCATAGTGTGCCAAACTTAACTACTATGCCACTGGGCTGGCCCAAGGCCAGAGTTTTTGTTCTTTGAAAAGAAAAAAATCTGGGGTAATAAATATACTGCTTGACTTTTGAAGTACCCTCTCTATTTCCACTACATGATTTCAGGTGAAGCCTAGTTTCGCTTCTTTTGTTTAGTAGTCATGAAGATGTAGTTGGATTTGGATTTGAGGTAAGAATTTAGTAGAAGTCATGATGTGTAAAATTCAGGAAGCCACAGTTATGAAACAGCCAGTCGTTAGATTTGACAAGGTTAGTCTTGGTCCTGAAATGTCAAGTTTCAAAGTTTTCCAAGTTCTTTTTCACAGTTGTCAGTGTGGCAGAATTCTTGTAGAAGCCTCAGAAATTTGAGGAATTTACGTTGTACTCTGGTAGGTCATGTTCATTTGCCTCCAGCCCCCCCATCATTATGCTGCCCCTGACCTTCTCTTGCTCAGTATCTGCCTTCCGGTTTCCAAATGCTTGGTGCTTCCCTTGTCCATTGATTTCTTTGTTCTTGTATTGCCCTTAATGCTCTTTATAACTGGCAGAATGTGGATTAGCTTTTCTAATTAGCCATCTGTTTCGATTGTTAATCTTGCAGATTTTTATTTTCTCTTTGAGGCTTTACTTAGATATTTACTTTGGGGATGAGGAGATCTTATTACTTAATATTGCTTATATTATGTGCATCTGTAGTTTTAGAATCCTCAGTTTTCTTCTTTCCTTCACCAGATGCCTTAATAAAGTTAGTTCTCATCATGATTAAAAGGCTATGATATGATATGTGGAATTGGGAGGTGGGAAGTAGGTATCTTCTTTACCCTCCCTGCTCTCCTCTAACCCTGCCAGTTATTTCTTATCATTACTTAACTATAATATTATTTGATAGCCCTTTCTAGACAGAAAAGCATGGCTTCCTTGATAACCAATCTTTCTTCATGATTTTTGCTAAACAGGAAAATTATGAAAACTTTTTTCTGTTTATTTTTAATGCTTAACAGAATGGTAAGTTCCATTTTGATATCACAACTTAGCTACAAAACTCCCAGTTTTGCTAAAATAAGGCCACATATTGGCGGCTGACCATTTTTAAAGAAAACTGTCTTAAGTAGAATATATTACCCCACATACTGCAATCAAAGTGAGTAGGTCAGTGAGGTGGTGTTTACCTAGACGATATTTCCAGGTCTTTAAGTTCGAGAGAAACTTAAAGAATCTGCCTTATTTACTTATATATATTTAACCATTACTAATATAGCACTTGCTATAAGTGAGGCACCATCTAAATGCTTTAAATATTAATCCATGTAATGATCCTGTGAGGTAGGTATTATCATCATCCCCATTTTAAAGATGAAGAAACCAAATCACCGAGAAGTTAAATGACCCAAGATTGGAACTCAAGTACTCTGGCTCCTGAGTATGTGCTTTTATCTCAGCGTTGCCTCTCATCTAAGTTTGTGAATTAGAAATCCAAAGTCCAGCCTTTTGCTAAAAACTGCAAAATAAAACATGCACACACAAAAAACATTAATGTTAACAGTTTTTTTGTCAAGATTTGTGATCGAGATAGTACATGAAAAGTCATAGAATTTTACAGCTGAGGGTAATCTTAGAGATAGCTTAATAATCATGAAGCTGTTAGTAATTGGTAAATTGGCATAATTTACAGTGCTTTAGGATTTAGTCGTGTTAAGGTTGAATGCAAAGGTTGCTTTTCTTGTGGTATTAGACTGCTCCTTTCACAGGATAAAGTGTTAATGTGGTATGCTATTTTAGGGGAGAAAATTGTGCCAAGGTGATTTGATGTAGTAGTTTTGCCTTATCCTGACACTAGCTTGCTCTACTATGTGGTACAAACAGGAGTCAGGATACAGAGGATGTGTCACCTTCAAGGTGAGACAGATCAAGTAGTGAAATAGAAGTTTGGGATTAGAAACAAACAAAGTGAGAAGTATAGTTAAAAAAAAAGGTTGAAATAAGTTTTAGGCTGAGGAACTTTTAGTAAAAGCAACACAATGGAATTTTGCTCTTTGTAAATAAAAGATTATGCTGTATTTGACTGAAATTTTTCTTATCTTACAGTGAAAAAGGCAATACTGTTCCTGGATATGATTTTTTGGTGAATTCTGTCTGGCCAGAAATAGTACGAGGACTAGAAGAAAAATTACCCTCACTTTTTAATCCTGGGAATCCTGATGCATTTCATGAGGTACCTTTTCCTCCATCATCTTGATTCTTAAAGATATTAACCTGAGGCTTTAGAATAATCATGTTCTCTTCTGCACAGTCTTGGTTCTGTGATTCATTAAAAATAAAAATTTGAGTTTCTGAGTGATCATTTACCTTAAAATACACACAGTGTTTTATCCAAGTAATAGTCTATCATACTTCTGGGAATAAGAATATTTTAATTTTAGAATGTAAGGTACAGTTCAGTCTAGACACAATTATGGTTAGAAATGTACATTATTTTCTAACTTTTTTTTTCCAGTTATTTAGGTCATAATAGTTTATAACATTGTGTAATTTCAAGTGTACATTGTTATTTATCAATTTCTGTATAGACTACATCATACTCACCACCAATAGTCCAATTTTTATTCGTTACCATATATATGCACCCCTTTACCCCTTTTGCCCACCCACCAATCCCCTTCCCCTCTGGTAACCACTAATCTGTTCTGTTTATCCATGTGCTTGTTTATCTTGACAAATGACTGAAATGATGCGGTGTTTGTCTTTCTCTGTCTGGCTTACTTCAGTTAACATAATATCCTCAAAGTCCATCCATGTTGTTGCAAATGGGATGATTTTTTTTTTTTTATGGCTGAGCAGTAGTCTGTTATATATATATACCACATCTTCTTTGTCCAGTCATCAGTCACTGGACACTTGGGTTGCTTCCCTATCTTGGCTATTGTGAATAATGCTGTAATAAACATAGGGATGCATAAGTCTGTTTGAATTGTTGATTTCAAGTTCTTTGGATAAATACCCAGTAGTGGGATAGCTGGGTCGTATTCTATTTTGATTTTTAATCTTTTGAGAAGTCTTCATACTGTTTTCCATACTGCTGCACCAGTTTGCATTCCCACCAGCAGTGGATGAGGGCTCCCTTTCTCCACATCCTCTCAAACATTTGTTTTGTTATGGTCTTGGTGATTATAGCCATTCTAACTGGTGTAAGATGATTTCTTAGTGTAGTTTTGATTTACATTTCACTGGTGATTAGTGATGTTGAACATCGTTTCATGTACATATAGGCTACTTGTATGTCCTCTTTGGAAAAATGTCTGTTCATATCTCTGCTCATTTTTTGATTGGGTTGTTTGTGTTTTTGTTGTTGAGTTGTATGAATTCTTTATATGTTTTGGAGATTAACCCCTTGTTGGATATATGATTTGCACTTACTTTATCCCAGGTGGTAGATTGTCTTTTCATTTTGTTCCTGGTTCCTTTGCCTTGCAGAAACTCTTTAGTTTGATGTAGTCCCATTTGTTTATTTTTAATTTTGTTTCCCGTGCCTAAGCAGACATGGTATTCGAAAAGATACTGCTAAGACCAATGTCAAAGAGTGTACTGCCTATATTTTCTCTAGGAATTTTATGGTTTCAGATCTTACCTTCAAGTGTTTAATCCATTTTGAGTTGATTTTTGTGTGTGGTGTAAGATAATGGTCTACTTTCCTTCTTTTGCACATGGCTGTCCGGTTTTCCTAACACCATTTGTTGAAAAGATTTTCCTTTCTCCATTGTATGTTCTTGGCTCCTTTGGCAAAGATTAGCTGTTCATAGATGTGTGGTTTTATTTCTAGGCTTTCAATACTGTTCCATTGATCTGTGTGTCTGTTTCTGTACCAGTACCATGCTGTTTTGATTACTGTAGCTTTGTAGTATATTTCAAAGTTGGGGATTGTGATACCTCCACCTTTGTTCTTTTTTCTCATAGGGTTTGCCTATTCGGAGTCTTCTGTTGATCCATGTAGATTTTAGAATTCTTTGTTTTATTACCTTGAAGAATATCTTTGAGATTTTGATTGGGATTGCACTGAATCTGTAGATTACTTTAGGTAATATGGACATTTTAACTATGATTATTCTCTCAATCCATGATCATGGAATATCTTCCCATTTCTTTATGTCTTTGATTTCATTCCATAATGTCTTACAGTTTTCACCTCCTTGGTTAAAGTTATTCCTAGATGTTTTATCCCTTTTGTTGTGATTGTAAATGGGATTGTATTCTTGAGTTCTCTTTCTGCTAGTTGTTGTTAGAATATAGAAATGCAACTGACTTTTGTAAGTTGATTTTGTACCCTGCAACTTTGCTGTAGTTCCTGATTATTTCCGCTAGTTTTCTACTTTATTCTTTAGGGTTTTCTATACGATCATGTCATCTGTAAACAGGGAGAGTTTCACTTCTTTGTTTGTAATTTGGATACTTTTTATTTCTTTTTTTTGCCTAATTGCTCTGTCAAAAACCTCCAGTAGTATGTTGAATAGGAGTGGCAAGAGTGGGCACCCTTGTCTTGTTCCTGTTCTCAGAGGATGGCTTTCAGTTTCATACCATTTGGTATGGTGTTGATTGTGTGTCTGTCATACATGGCCTTTATTATGTTGAGGTGCTTTTCTTCTATACCAAAATTCTTGAGAGTTTTTATCATAAATGGATGTTGGATCTTGTTAGATGCTTTCTCTGCATCTATATTGAGATGGTCGTGATTTTTTTATTCCTCATTTTGTTAATGTGGTGTATAACATTGGTTGATTTGCAGATGTTGAAGCATCCTTGGGTTCGTGGTATAAATCCCACTTGATCATGGTATATGATCCTTTTAATGCATTGCTGTATTCGGTTTGCCAATAGTTTGTTGAGAATTTTTGCATCTCTGTTCATCAGCGATATTGGCCTGTAATTTTCCTTTTTTGTATTGTCCTCTGGCTTTGGGATTAGGGTGATGTTGCCCTCATAAAGTGAGTTAGGAAGCATTCTGTCTTCCTCAGTTTTTTGGAATAGCTTGAAAATAATAGGTATTAAATCTTCTGTGAATGTTTGTTATAATTCTCCAGAGAAGGCTTCTAGTCCTGGACTTTTATTTTTTGGGAGGTTTTTCATTACTGTTTCAAAATCTCTTTACTTGTGATTCGTCTGTTCAGATTCTCTATTTCTTCTTGATTCAGTTTTGGGAGGTTGTACGCGTCTAAGAATTTATCCACTTCTTCTAGGTTATCCAATTTGTTGGCATATAGTTTTTCATAGTATTCTCTTATAATCCTTTGTGTTTTTGTGGTATCCATTTTAATTTCTCCTCTTTCAGTTCTAATTTTATTTTAGACTTCTCTCATTTTTTCTTAGTGAGTCTGGCTAAGGGTTTGTCAGTTTTGTTTATCTTCTCAAAGAACTAGCTCTTTGTTTCATTGATCCTTTCTACTGTTTTTTAAGTCTCAAGTTCATTTATTTCTGCTCTAATTTTTATTATTTCCCTCCTCCTGCTGACTTTGGGCTTTGTTTGTTCTTCTTTTTCTAGTTCTGTTGGGTGTAGTTTAAGATTACTTGAGATTTTCCCTGTTTGTTGAGGTGTGCCTGTATCGCTATGAATTTCCCTCCTAGCACCGCTTTTACTGCATCCCGTAAGAGTTGGTATGATGCTTTTTGATTTCCATTTGTCTCCAGGTATCTTTTGATTTCTCCTTTGATTTCTTCATTGATCCAATGGTTGTTCAGTAGCATGTTGTTTAGTCTCCATGTATTTGTGACTTTCTCAGGTTTTTTCTTGTAGTTGATTTCTAGTTTCATAGCATTGTGGTCAGAAAAGATGCCTCATATGATTTCAATCTTCTTAAATTTATTGAGGCTTGCTTTGGTTCCCAACGTATGGTCTATTTTTGAGAATATTGCATGTGCACTTGAGAAGAATGTACATTCTGCTGCTTTTGGATGGAATGTTCTGATTTATCTATTAAGTCTGTCTGGTCTAGTTTTCCATTTAGGTCCACTATTTCCGTATTGACTTTCTGTCTCCATGATCTGTCCATTGATGTAAGTAGGGTGTTGAGGTCCTGTACTTTTACTGTGTTGCTGTCAGTTTCTCCCTTTAGGTCTGTTAATAGTTGCTTTGATGCTCCTGTCTTAGGTGCATATATATTTATAAGTGTTATATATGGAATAAAGTGGAATGTGCCTTTTATTGTTACGTACTGCCCCTCTTTCTCTCTCACTGCGTTTTTTTATCTTGAAGGATGCTTTGTCTGTTGTAAGTATGGCAACACCTGCTTGCTTTTGCTTGCCATTTGCTTTGAGTATCATCTTCCATCTGTTTACTTTGAGCCTATGTTTGTTTTTAGAGCTGGGACGTGTTTCCTGGTGGCAGCATATTGTTGGGTCTTGTTTTTTAATCCATCCAGCCACTCATCTTTTTATTGTTTTTTTAGGAAGATTAGCCCTGAACTAACATCTGCTGCCAATCCTCCTCTTTTTTGCTGAGGAAGACTGGCCCTGAGCTAACATCCATGTCCATCTTCCTCCACTTTATACGTGGGATGCCTGCCACAGCATGGCTTGCCAAGCAGTGCCATGTGTGTACCTGTGATCCGAACCACCGAACACTGGGCCGCCGAAGTGGAATGTGCACACTTAACCGCGGTGCTACCGGGCCGGCCCCACTCATCTTCTTTTGATTGGAGAATTCAATCCATTTACATTTAGAGTGATTATTATTTGAGACCTTACTACTGCTGTTTTATCTCTTGTTTTCCAGTTGTACATTTCCATTCTTTCTCTTCCCTTGTATTTCTGACTGCCATTTCAGTTTGGTGGTTTTCTATGATGTTTTCTCAGTTTCTCTTTGTTTATATACTGTGTCTCTACTCTGATTTTTTGTTTACTGGTTATCATGAAGTTTGTGTAAAATATCTCGTAGATGAGATAGTCCATTTTCTGATAGCCTCTTATCTCACATTAGCTGAAGCAGGTTCCATCCCTTTCCTCTTCCTCTTCGAAGTTATTGTTGTCTCAAAAAGTATCCTGGTTTGTGTTGTGAGTGTGTGATTAGAATGAAGTGTTTATAATTATTTTTGATGTTTTCCTTCCCTTTATCTTTTGTGTTATAATTGTTTCTTAAACTGTTACGACAGCTGCAATTTTCTCATTTTGTTTATCTTCTTGCTCAAGTCTTTGTAAACCTTTGCCTTTTTGTTTCAGGTATGAGGGTATCCTTGGTCATTTCTTGTAATAGAGGTCTAGTAGCGATGAACTCCCTCAACTTCGGTTTACATGGGAAAACTTTTTTTTCCTCCATCGTATCTGAATGATAGTTTCGCTGGATAGAGTATTCTTGGGTGAATGTTTTTGTTTTCAGAATTTTGAATGTATCACTCCACTCTCTCCTAGCCAAGGAATCTGCTAAGCCTGATAGGTGTTCCTTTGTAGGTTATTTTCTTCTGCCTTGCTGGCCTTAATATTTTTTCTTTGTCATTGACTTTTGACCATTTTAATAATAAATGCCTTGGAGAAGGTCTTTTTGCCTTGATGTTACTAGGAGTTTTATTGGCTTCATTTACTTGTAAGTCCAGTTCTTTCCCCGGGTTTGAGAAGTTCTAAGGTATTATTTCTTTGAACAAGCTCTCTGCTCCTTTCTCCCTCTTCTCTCTCTGGAATACTTGTAATCCTTATGTTGCATTTACTAATTGAGTCAGATATTTCTCAAAGAATTTCTTTATTTTATTTATTTATTTATTTATTTAAATTTTTTATTGAGTTAATGATAGGTTACAATCTTGTGAAATTTCAGTTGTATGTTATTGTGTGTCAGTCATGTTGTAGATGCAACCCTTCACCCTTTGTGCCCACCCCCCACCCCCCCTTACCCCTGGTAGCTACTAATCTGTTCTCTTTGTCCACAGGTTTAAATTCCTCATATGAGTGGAGTCATACAGAGATTGTCCTTCTCTATCTGGCTTATTTCACTTAACATAATTCCCTCAAGGTCCATCCATGTTGTTGCAAATGGGATGATTTTGTTCTTTTTTACGGCTGAGTATTATTCCATTGTATATATATACCACATCTTCTTTATCCAGTCATCTGTTGATGGGCACTTAGGTTGCTTCCATGTCTTGGCTATTGTAAATAATGCTGCAGTAAACATTGGGGTGCATAGGACTTTTGGAATTGCTGACTTCAAGCTCTCTGGATAGATACCCAGTAGTGGAATAGGTGGATCATATGGTAGTTCTATTTTTAGTTTTTTGAGGAATCTCCATACTGTTTTCCATAGTGGCTGCACCAGTTTGCATTCCCACCAGCAGTGTATGAGGGTTCCTTTTTCTCCACAACCTCTCCAACATTTGTTACTATTTGTTTTAGTTATTTCTGTCATTCTAATGGGTGTAAGGTGATATCTTAGTGTAGTTTTGATTTGCATTTCTCTGATCATCAGCGATGATGAACTATTTCATGTGCCTATTGGCCATCAGTATATCTTCTTTGGAGAAATGTCTGTACATGTCTCCTGCCCATTTTTTGATTGGATTGTTTTTTATTGTTCAGTTGTGTGAGTTCCTCGTATATTATGGCAATGAACCCCTTGTCAGATATATGATTTGCAAATATTTTTTCTCAATGTGGGGCTTGTCTCTGTTTTGATTCTAGTTTCTTTTGCCTTGTAGAAGCTCTTTAGTCTGACGAATTGCCACTTGTTTATTTTTTCTTTTGTTTCCCTTGTCTGAGAAGACATGGTAGTTCAAAAGATCCTTTTTAGTTCAGTGTCAGAGAGTGTACTACTGGTTATCATGAAGTTTGTGTAAAATATCTCGTAGATGAGATAGTCCATTTTCTGATAGCCTCTTATCTCACATTAGCTGAAGCAGGTTCCATCCCTTTCCTCTTCCTCATCAGTACTACTGATATTATCTTCCAGGAGTTTTATAGTTTCAGGATGTATCTTCAACTCTTTGATCCATTTTGAGTTTATTTTTGTGTATGGCGAGCTACTGGTCTACCTTCATTGTTTTGCATGTAGCTGTCCAGTTTTCCTAACACCATTTATTGAAGAGACTATCTTTTCTCCATTGTATGTTCTTGGCACCTTTGTTGAAGGTTAGGTGTCTGTAGATGTGTGGTTTTATTTCTGGGCCTTCAGTTCTGTTCCATTGATCTGGGTGCCTGTTTTTGTAGCAGTACCATGCTGTTTTGATCACTATGGCTTTGTAGTACAGTTTGAAGTCAGGGATTGTGATACCTCCAGCTTTGTTCTTTTTTCTCAGGATAGCCTTAGCAATTTGGGGTCTTTGGTTGCCCTATATGAATTTTAGGATTCTTTGCTCTATTTCTGTGAAGAATGTCATTGGGATTCTGATTGGGATTGCACTGAATCTGTAGATTGCTTTAGGTAGTATGGACATTTTAAGTGTCTATTCTTCTGATATATGTACATGGAATCTCTTTCCATCTCTTTATGTCATTATCAATTTCTTTCAGTAATGTCTTATAGAATTCATTGTGTAAGTGCTTCACCTCCTTGGTTAAATTTATTCATTTAGTTGTGATTGCAAATGGAATTATATTCTTGAGTTCTTTTTCTGTAAGTTTGTTATTGGAGTATAGAAAAGCAACTGATTTTTGTAAGTTGATTCTGTACCTTGCAACTTTACTGTAGTTGTTAATTATTTCTATTAGTTTTCTGATGGATTTTTTGGGGTTTTCTGTATAGAAGATTGTGTCTTCTGCAAACAGGGAGAGTTTCACTTCTTCACTCCCTATTTGGGTTCCTTTTATTCCTTTCTCTTGCCTAATTGCTCTGGCCAAAACCTCCAGTACTATGTTGAATAACAGTGGTGATAGTGGGCATTCTGGTTTTGTTCCTGTTCTCAGGGGGTGGTATTCAGTTTTTGCCTGTTGAGTATGGTGTTTGCTGTGGGTTGTCATATAAGGCCTTTATTATGTTGAGGTAATTTCCTTCTATCCCCATTTTGTTAAGAGTTTTTATCATAACTGGGTGTTGGATCTTATCAAATGCTTTCTTTGCATCTATTGAAATGATCATGTGGTTTTTATTCCTCAATTTGTTGATGTGGTGTATCACGTTGATTGATTTGCAGATGTTGAACTCTCCCTGTGTTCCTAGTGTGAATCCCACTTGATCATGATGTGTGAACCTTTTGATGTACTGCTGAATTTTGGTTGCCAGTATTTTGTTGAGGATTTTTGCATCTGTGTTCATCAGCAATATTGGCCTGTCGTTTTCCTTTCCTGTGCTGTCCTTGTCAGGCTTTTGTATCAGTGATGTTGGCCTCATACAATGTGTTATGAAGTGTTCCTTAATTTTTTGGAATAGTTTGAGAAGGATATGTATTAAGTCCTCTTTGTATGTTTGGTAAAATTCCCCAGGAAAGCCATCTGGTCCTGGGATTTTATTCTTTGGGATGTTTTTGATTACTGTTTCAATCTCTTTCCTTGTGATTGGTCTATTCAGATTGTCTGTTTCTTCTTGACTCAGCTTTGGGAGGTTGTAAGAGTGTAAGAATTATCCATTTCCTCTAGGTTATCCATTTTGTTGGCATATAGTTCTTCATAGTAGTCTCTTATAATCTGTGTATTTCTGTGGAGTCTGTTATGTCTCCTCTTTCATTTCTGATTTTGTTTATTTGAGCTTTCTCACTTTTTTTTCTTTGTAAATCTGGTTAGGAGTTTGTCAATTTTATTTATCTTCTCAAAGAGCCAACTCTGGGGCCAGCCCCGTGGCTGAGTGGTTAAATTTTCATGCTCTGCTACAGCAGCCCATGGTTTCGCTGGTTCAGATCCTGGGCACAGACGTGGAACCACTCGTCTGGCCACGCTGAGGCAGCATCCCACATACCACAACTAGAAGGACCCACAGCTAAAATATACAAGTATGTCCTGGGTGGATTTGAGGAAAAAAAAGCGGAAATAAAAAAAAGATTGCCAACAGTTGTTAGCTCAGGTACCAACCGTTAAAAAGAAAAAGAATCAGCTCTTTGTTTCATTGATCCTTTCTACTGTCTTTTCTGTTTCAATAGCATTTATTTCTGCTCTGATTTTCATTATTTCCCTCCTCCTACTGACTTTGGGCTTTGTTTGTTCTTTTCCTAATTCAGTTAGGTGTCATTTGAGATTGGTTGTTTGGGATTTTTCTTGTTTAAGGTGTGCCTGTATTGTGAAGAATTTCCCTCTTAATTCAGCTTTTGCTGCATCCCATGTGTTTTGGTATGGTATGTTATCATTTTCATTTGTCTCCAGATATTCGTTGATTTCTCCTTTAATTTGTTCAATGAGCCATTGCTTGTTTAGTAGCATGCTGTTTAGTCTCCACATCTTTGTCCCTTTCTCAGCTTTTTTCTTGTAATTAATTTCTAGGTTTTTAGTATTATGATTGGAAAAGATGCTTGTTATTTCAATTTTCTTAAATTTATTGCGGCTTCCCTTGTGTCCTAAAATATGGTCTATCTTTGAGAATGTTCTCTGTGAGCTTGAGAACAATGTGTATTCTGCTGTTTTTGAATAGTGTTCTGTATATGTCTATTAAGTCCAACTGGTTTAGCTTTTCATTTAATTCCACTGTTTCTTTGTTGATTTTCTGTCTGGATGATCTACCCATGGATGTGAGTGGGGTGTTGAGGTCCCCTACTATTTTTATTTTTAGTATCTTCCTTTAGGTTTGTTAATCATTGCTTTGTGAAGTTCGGTGCTCCTATATTGGGTGCATAGATACTTATAAGTATTACTTCTTCTTGATGGAGTGTCCCTTTGATCATTGTATACTGCCCCTCTTTGTCTTTCTTTACTTGTCTTATCTTGAGTCTACTTTGTCTGATATAATTATAGCGCCACTCGCTTTCTTTTGTTTGCCATTAGCTTCGAGTTTCATCTTCCACCCCTTCACTCTGAGCTTGTGTTTGTCCTTGGAGCTGAGATGTATTTCCTGGAGGCAGCAAGTTGTTCACTCTTGCTCTTTAATCCATCTCACCACTCTGTGTCTTTTTATTGAAAAATTCAATCCATTTACGTTTAGGGTGATTATTGGTGTATGAGGGCTTAATGTTGTCATATCACTCATTTTCCGATTTTCCTGCATTTCCTTTGTTTCTTGTCCTGTGTGTCTTGGTCCGCCCATTGAATTATGTAGTTTTTAATGATGTGTTTCTTTGTTTTTTCCATATTTATCTTTTGTGTCTTTCTTCTGCTTTTTTGTTCGGTGGTTACCCTGAGGTTTGTATTCAGAATCTCGTGTATAAGATAGTCTGTTTTCTCATGGCCTCTTATTTCCTTAGTCTAAACTGATTCAGTCCCTTTCCTCCTCCCCTCCTAAGTTGTTTTTCTTATATCTTACTCCATCTTGTGTTGTTTGGTTGTGGTTAAAGTGACAAGATTGTCTGTTTTTGTTGTTTTCCTTCCCTTTAGCCTAATGTTAAAATCGAATATTTGCCATCCTATTGTGATTCTGTCTACCTGTTTATCTGCTTACTCTGTGTTTTGTGACCCGTTTCTCCCTTTTTTTCTTTTTTCAGGTTTGAGCGCCTTCTTGAGGATTTCTTGTAGGGGGGTTCTCATAGCTACAAAGTCCCTTAACTTTTGTATGTCTGAGAAAGATTTAATTTCTCCCTTATATTTGAGGGATATTTTTGCTGGATAGAGTATTCTTGGCTGAAGATTCTTGTCTTTTAAAGTTTTGAATATGTCATTGCATTCTCTCCTAGCTTGTAAGGTTTCTGCCTTGAAATCTGCTGAAAGCCTGATGGGGTTCCTTTGTAGGTTATTTTCTTCTGCCTTACTGCCCTTAGTATTCTTTCTTTTTCATTCATTCTTGCTAGTTTTTCTGCTATATGCCTTGTGGTAGGTCTTTTTACTTTGACAAATCTAGGAGATCTAGAAGCTTCTTCCCCACATATTTCCCTCTCTTTCCCTAGATTTGGGAAGTTCTCTGCTATTATTTCTTTGAACATGCTTTCTGCTCCATTCTCCACCTCCTCACCTTCTCGAATACCTATAATTCTTATGTTGCATTTCCTTATTAAGTCAGATATTTCTTTATGGAGACTTTCTTCATTTCTTTTTAGTCTTAGTTCTCTCTCCTCCTCTGTCTGGAGCATTTCAACATGTCTATGTTCGGTTATGCTGATACACTCCTCTATAATGTCCACTCGAGCATTCAGGGAACCGTATTTTGTTTTATCTTTTCCACTGTGTCTTTCATCTCTAATATTTCTGATTGATTCTTCATTATAGTTTCAGTCTCTTGTGAAGTAGCTCCTGAACTCGAATTGTTTCTCTACATTCTCTTTTACCTCATTGAATTTTTTGATGATAGCTATTTTGAATTCATTGTCTTTTAGCTTACATACTTCTGTGTCCTCAGGATTGAGTTCTGGATGCTTGTAGTTTTCTCTCTGGTCTGGAGATTTGATGTAGTGTCTGATATTGGAGGATCGGGTCTTTCTCATTCTGATATTATTCGGTTGCAGTTACCACCTATCACCACTGGGTTGGAGTCATGAGCCATGTATTCTGGGCCCTCCACCTTCAGCAGAGATCCCAGGCCCTGGAGCTGCAGGGCGTTGGGTGGGTGGGGTGAGGGGCACTTTCTCCTGGGTGCTCTCCGGGATTTATCAGTCAGCTCTCGCTGTCTGGTCTCCTGGGGTCTTGGCTTGATGAGGTCACCCCCCCGTGAAAGCTTCCCTCTATTAGAGGGCTTCCTTCTAGGCTTCAAGGGCCTTAGGGCGTCACTGGTGATCCCGTGAATGAGTGACTCCTTACCCCACTCCTTTCCTCACGGATCCTCCTGGGGTTGCGATAGCAGTCTTTAGGGGAGGGAGTGAAGATCTGTCTTACGCTGTTCCAGCTTCTCTGATGCGGGCTCCAGCCCCTCCGCCCTCTGTCGCTACATGTCTCTCTGAGGTTTTGGTGTTGTTAGGATGTCTTCTGTTGGAGTCTGGATGCCCCTTTTTGTTGTATGTTGGCGGGGAGAGAGTCCCAGGCAAGTTCACTCCACCATGATGCTGATGTCACTCTGAGCTGTACCATTTTTTTAAGGCAGTACATAGTGTCATGATGAAGATTAAAGACTCTTTGGCCAAATCTCCTTACTTCCTGTGTTGCGCAGACTTTTCGTACTTCTTCTCCTCCTACCTTCCCTGGATTTTGAAGTTTATATTCAATATGATAAGCTTTGTCTTTTAATTAGGTAATTTATTAAATTTACAATGATTTTAATTACTGATATATTTGAGTCTTATTTTGTACTTCCTATTTGTCCCACTTTTCTTCCTTCTTTTCCTTTCTCCCTTCTTTTCTTCCTTCCTTTCCCAGCTTCTTTGTATTTTGGGCTTTGAGGGATTATTTTGTGTTTTCCTCTCTACTAGTTTGGAATTTCTGCACTTTTTTTCTGTGTTTATCAAATAATCTTAGTGGTTACTTAGACTCTAAAGTTCACTGGTGCTTCTCAGCCCCCTGAACAGTATGGGAAACTTAGAGCACTTTAATGCAACTCACCCTATTCCGTAGTATATATTCTTATTTCCAGGATCTTGTTTCTAAATTTTGATTTTTTTATTCCCCAAATTATGCATTATCTTCTTTATTTTCATGGTCATCGTTCTCTCAGAATTATCCAACACGTTTCTAATTTCCTTTGCTTAACTGTTCCTTCTTGGTTGTTAGATATTCCTTTTTGGATTATTTTCCTCCTTCCTCAAATTCATCTGTTAGGAGACTTTTTAGTAAGGGTCTGCTGATAATAAACTTCATTTTTTATAGTAAACCCTCAGTTTGTATTTGTCTGAAAATAACTTTATTGCTTTTGTGTTTCAAAGGTAGTTTTGCTGGAAATAAAATTCTCTGTACCTTGAACATTGTCTTTGGCTTCTCTTATGAAATTAGGTGTTAATCTAATTGTTGTTCCTTTGTAGTTAATGCCCTTTATCTCTGGCTACATTTAAAATCTTCTCTGTGACTTTGATATGCTGTTTTGTTATGCTATGTCTAGTGTGTCTTATTTTTATTTGTTGTATTTGAGATTTGTTGAGTTTCCTGAATCTGAGGATTGATGTCTTTTATCAGTTCTGGAACATTTTTATCCATTATCTCTTCAGTTGTGCTTCCCTCCCATTCTTCTATGATTTCCTTCTAGTACTCTTGATTAGATCTCCTCACTTTATCCTTTATCTTTCCTAAATTCACATTTATATTTTTCATCTTTGTTTCTGTGCTGCATTCTGGGTAATTTTTCCAGACCAGTCTTCTATCTTCAGTTGTGTCTAAACTCTTTTCACCTGTACTCTGTTTGCAATTTTAATTATCATAATTATCATTTCTAGAAGTTCTCCCTCTTTTTCTAATCTTCTTAGTCAATTTACTTATTAATTTTTAAAGCGTAGAAATGCTCAAGATAATTGTGGTGAGCCTGGGGCCTGATAGACTTAAAAACAGATGGGCCAATATATTTGAAGTTTTATTGTCCTAGAAATACAACTTATCTGCTCACTTGGCTACTTGCCCTGTGTTGTAGTATGTTGAACAATATAATTACTTTGTGTCATTTTCAATAAATTGTGTGATGGTGATTTTTGTCATTTTAAGAAGTAGGACTTTTAAAACTAGATATCATAAGCAGAATGAAATAATGGTCTTAAGCATTAGCAATTTAAGACCCTTTACATCTTGCTCTATTCTTTAAAGAAGCATTGGTCACATTAGGGTCAGGAGATGTTTCAGCTCAGAAATGAAGCTTTCTGATAGAAGTTTGATTTTAGAACTCTAAACCAATACTTAATGTTTGTGAGTACAGTTTCTAACAAATATCTATCAATTTATTTCAAGAAATGCTTTTGGCTCTAATGTGACATGCTTCTTGTGAAGAGGGAAATATTCTTATATTCCTTTAGCATCTGTTATATGCAGAGGCATTTTTTTTTCCCAAAAGGAATGAATAGTAACTTTATCTGTCTTAACTCCACACAACTAGATCACTCAGGATTACATAAGTGTTGCTCTAAACCAGTTGAAAAATCTTTAAGACCTGTCATTTTTACTGCACTAAAATTCCTGTATAAGCACAGACATCAGCATATTTAGAAATGTTACTGGGTTTTGTGACCTGGAATTGACCCCTGCCTAAGGAGAAGTAGATGAAAAGTCCAGTAGTGTTCTCCCTAGAGCCTGAGGGCTCAGGTATTAATACCTATGAGAGAAAGGAGTGTGTGTTACAGCAGCTGCAGCTCTTCTCTATTAACTGACCAGTGTTCTGTTTTCTCTATTTCCTGGTCTTGTCTTTTGTGTATATTCTCTCTGAGCCTAAACAGCAGAGGAAACGTCATCTGCTAAATGGGGGTTGATAATAGTAATAGTTACCTGGGAGAGTAATTTTGTTGGTAAAGTTAAATAATACAGTTTTAAGCTCAGTGTGGAGATGATAAATGTTAAGTTAGTATTCACTGCTGCTCTACTGGTGGTATTAGATCCCCTGTCAGTGTTGTGCTGTCTTGTCTATAAAAATAATGTAATTACTAACATGGTTTGATTCTTTCTTTCTTAAAATTTTCTACTTCTCCTTCTTCTGGAGAGGCAATGAAAATTATACCACCTATCTGCTATGTCTTTCAATTCCAATGGACGAAGTTAGGGGTGCCCAAGAATATGATGTTCTGACATAGCATAACAAAACAGCATATCAAAGTCACAGAGAAGATTTTAAATGTAGCCAGAGATAAAAGGCATTAACTACAAAGGAACAACAATTAGATTAACACCTAATTTCATAAGAGAAGCCAAAGACAATGTTCAAGGTACAGAGAATTTTATTTCCAGCGAAACTACCTTTGAAACACAAAAGCAATAAAGTTATTTTCAGACAAATACAAACTGAGGGTTTACTGAGTTCTGTCCTTTAAAGAGCAGTGGACTTAGAATAAATGTCAGGGCTTCCAGATGGGCTCGTCACATGAGCCCTTGAGCATGGCCTCTAACCACTTCAGGCATTACCTGATCTTTAGCTGGTGACCTTGGAGGGAGGATCCCTAAAGGTCCCTATCAACTCTAGAAACTATGGTTATAACATGTTGACCTTCTTTATCTTGATTACAGTTTTCATTATATATCCCAGTTCTGGTTAGTGTGCTTACAGTGAAAATTCCACCTGTTTGTTTATATTTTAGAAATACACCATAAGTATGGATTTTGTAAGAACATTTGAACGGCAATGTGGATCACAGGCCAGTGTAAAAAGATTAAGAGCGCATCCTGCCTATCACAGCTTCAATAATAAGTGGAACTTGCATGTTTATTTTCAAATAAGGTCAGTAATTTATTCACCACTCCTCCTCCTTTCTAGAATAGACTTTGAATAGGTCTTAAGGGTGTTACCCCCTGTTAGCCCCTCCTTTGTAATAATTATACTGTGCTTTGGGAAACAAAATTTAAAGTGGAAATGTACAAGAAGTTTCATGATTGCCAAAGTTCTGGCTGGCATGACAAAAAGATAAGTTTTATGTGGGGTTAATTAGAGAGCTCAGAACACTGTGCTTGGAATGAGCTCGACTCCAAGCCCAGCTTCATTCCCATGAATTCTCTCGTCCATCATGAAGAGGTAGAGAAAGTAGGAGTTATATAGCAGTCTTCTTTCCATTTTCCCTTTCTCATCACCTTCCTCAAATAGTGGATTTAGGATAAACCCTTAACAATATATGTTTCACTAAAAAATAGATGATTATATCCATTTTTGCACATTCTCCTGAATAAGGTCATGGTAAGTTCCTCCATAGAATGACATGAACTAGAACATTTTAGTTGAAATGCTCTTTAAAGAGCATTTCCTCAGAGTCTGAGGAGAAATTAGGGAAATTTATTAAGAATTAGGTACCTTGATTATAATTGCTTGCCATGATTAAGAGTGTATGTAATCATCTTTTGATAATGAAATCACAGTTGTCAGAATGTTAGTTGTCAGAATGTTAATGTCTCTTTCACATATAATACTGTGTTTTATGCTTAATTTTCCAAGGTTACATTGTCATGTAGATTGTCTTTCAATAGGAAATTAAGAATTTGTTCATCCAAGATATTCATTGACTCACTGGAAATAATTGCTATGTAATAATAAAGATCAAGCCAGGGCAAGAAGGCCTTTGATTCATGAGCAGAGTTTAAAATAGTAAAGTATCATTTTACAGTATAAGACTGCAATAGAAAAATAATATTCAAATTCTGTCATTTCTTTTGGAGTCCAAGTTTGGAGTTAGATTGCTTTAAATATCTACCGCCTTCACATCACACGCTCCTGCCTGCTGTCTCCAAACTCTTCTTTCCTAATCGTTTCCTCCAGATCCCTTGACTTCACGCTTAGTAAGCTTGTACTGTCGCCCCACCTTCTGGAGCCCCCATGGGCTGCTTTCAGCCCCTACTCTGGCTCTGCCAGGCTGAGCCCCACAGTGATGGCACAGCCTCGCCTCAGCGGGTTCTCTTCTCATTACAGGTTCTCTCAAAGCTGGTCGTTGAGCCTTAAAGTATGTTGAAACTCAGCCAGTTCCCTGGAAGATTTTTTGACCATCACCAGATTTTAGCCTTAAAATTCAAATGCTCATTTGAATTTAAATAATTCAAATTTGAGAAAATTGTATTTAAAATTTATGAACTTTTTAGAAATTATGTTTGAGTTATAAAATGTGGGACTTATTTTCAGTACATTTGTTTTTTCATTTAAATAATAAATTCAAGGTAATACTTTGTGGGACTGTTCTATTGATTTTTATCACGTGTTGGATTATTTACTCTGAGGGATGACAAGAAGTTCTGCAAACAAGATTAGGGTCAGAGTTGCATTGTTAGCTGATTCATGTCAGTAAGCCTGAAAGCCAGTGAGGTGGTAATGTTTTGAAGTGTTTCTGAGAAGTTAGTATTAATATTGCACTCTCAGTAACAGGCTTATGCTCCTGGATCTGACTATATGCCTACGTCCCAGTCTTCTTCAGGAAAGAAGGCAGCACTCTCCCACCACCACCACTATTCTGTGAACACATCTGTATCCCCTCACTGTTCTGATAGCCTACTATGTCTACATTTTGTTTGTTCTTATAGAAGTATTGGAAAGTAGGTTTAGGACTCAGTTTCTTATAGGAAGCAAATAAATGGAGATGTGACCAAAATGGTCTCAAATTGTGGTGAATCAGTGGCTTCCTGGAAACTGTGGTGTTAGCCCCTCACATGCCAAAGGCTAAGTTTTAGGTTTTTTTTTAATTGAAATCTTTCTAGATTGTTATATACTCCCAGAACATCCACATGTCTGTACTATATGTCTTATATTCAGTACTTTCTGAATGTAATATATCTGCTCCTTTATGACAGAATCTATACAGTATTGACGTGCTTTCCTCCACACCCCGCCCTCCTCAGGTGTGCATCTATACAAAGTGGAGCTGTGCCCTACAGGGTTTCTGCCACTACACAGCAGAGAAAGCACTGCCCATAACTCTTCTTATTACCATTTTTATTTTTTTATGAGTACTTTTGTATTTTGTAGACATGTGGCATGCATGGAGGAATATGTCTTAGAGAGCTTCTCCAAACCCCAATTTAAGAATTGAGAAATGTTTGTATTTGACGTTGCCTTCCTTACAAATATCCTATCCAGAGTAGAATAATATTCCATGTACATGTGAGAACCACAGCACAGCTTTTCAAGTTTCACCAAAGTATCTTCTCTCACTTTTTGCCATTTTCCAAGAGGAAATATGACCTATCACTTCACTCCCAGAGTTATTGCCCAGTACAGCCACCTGAGGGGCTGGTGCTGGGTTCCTGGTAGAGAGGCACAATTGTGCCAAGTGATATAGGCAGTTTGGCTTTCATGGATCTTTCCCCATGCCTGCACACAGTCACAGCATCCTTGAAGTACACCAGGACCAGGGGTCTGCTGCATTTAGTTCTTGTACTTTTCATTTGTATGTTTTTCAGAATTATCATAAATGCACATATAATTTTATATCTGTGTTGTACTTACTAAGTTATACCTATTCTTCCTCATTGCTGTATAGCTTCAAGCTGACTGCTTTTCACACTGCATTCTAGGATGAATATGCCAGCATTTACTATGTCAACATTTCCTTACTTGGGGCCTTTTGGGTTGCTTCCAGTTTTTCTCTGTTATATACAATGCTGTGTTAACCTTCAGGCCTTTTCTGTGTTGGAGGTTACTTCCTATATTTTGTATAAATTTTGAAAAAGGGTGGAATTAGGGGTGTGAGGTTGAGATCTAGTGCTGGTTTGCTCTCGCAGCTGTAGAGGAGTCCCTTCTCTCTTCTCTTCCTTGTGCTCAGGGAAACTGCTTCCTTTTGCTACTGTCCTTGGGTCAGTCTCCAGTGCTGTCTTCTCTTGTCCCACTTTTCTATCTGTCACTTGTTCCCTCTGTGCCTCTCAGTTGCATCTTGGAGAGACTACACTTTTGCAAACTTCCCTAGGCCATCAGAGAGTTCCTTTCCTTCCATGTAGCATACAGGAAGCTGCAGGAAACCAGCCAGCTCTAACGGTCCAGGGCAGGCTTCCAGTCTTCACCTCTCAGCCATGTTGTGCTCTTGTTGAGGGCAGAGTTGCTATTTGTTTGTCTGAAGTGCTGTCCTTTTTACTCTTCAGACAATTTCCATAAGCTCAATCTCTGAACTTCCTTTAAACAGCACATATGTGCTGTCAAAAAACTAAAATTATCGATTAGGTAAATTGTTCTTAAGCATGTCAGAATTTATTGCTAGCAAGGGAACTAGCAGGGGACAAGAGTGTGCTGGTATACAAGGTATGAAAATGGAAGAGTTATATAGTTGGGAAACAATACTACATAAGCAGCTAGTTTAAAAACTCTCTATATATGTATATAAACAGTTTCATTTCACAAAGTCATAAAAATATATACCTATCTGTTATTAAAACAGAAGTCTAGGACAGAATGATCTGAGATGCCAGGTGAGCCAGCTGTCAACAGGAAAAAAAAAGAAAACTCATGTAAGAAGCAGTGGTGCAGATGCTGAGCAGCAGTATGGCGGGCCAGTACTATGTCAGCATGAGGAAGGCCCAGCGGGAATTCAAAGAGCACCGAGTAACAAGTTGTTCTAGTTTTAACTGGCTGCTGTCAGTGATTTTTCTCAAGTTGCAAACAAAAATACAGAATACAACTTTCCCATTTGTTAGTTTGGGGACATTTACTTTCCTGTGATAATGCTGATATAGATGGATTGGAGAAACCGTAGTCTTCGGCCATGAGATGATGAGACGATCCTAGCCATGTGGGGCTAGCCAGAAACAACTTCTTGATGGGCAGGTTGTTTAAACAAGGAGTTAGTTGTGATTCAGATCAGCTCCAAATAACAGAGAAACCCTAAATAACAATGGCTTAATCAAGATAAGTTTTTTGTCTTGCTTAGTAAGTCTGGGAGAATTGGCATTCCACGGCTGGTTGGCCATCTCTAAGAGCATTGGACTTAACAACAAGCTGGTGGGGGGCTTTCCTGTTACTTAGGAAGAAGGAAGAATGGACATGGAAAGGCATCTAACACTTGTCAATGCTAATTTGCATTCTTGTTTTTTATCTCAGATTTAGAGAAATAGCGGGATCCTTAGAAGCTTCACTTACAGATGTACTGGAAGATGCTCCAGGTAACTTCCTGAAAGTGATAAATGACAGGATGTCGCTAAATGAGTTAATTAAGCTCAAGTCATCTAGACCTTAATACCCCTAGGGTACTTTCACCTCTTCCTATCTTATAGTGAGTTATACCTTAAAGACTTAGTTTAACTTCTTTTTTCTAAAGAGGCAAAAATAAATTATTTGTTTTGGTTTATAGAGCATCTTGCTTTATAGAGATAATAAAAAGGATGCTTTGAGAATATAGGAAGCAGACCTCATTTTCATTCCTGAATATAACATGTCAAGTGGATATATCCCATGGTGTGCTTTGTGATCAGCCCTTTTTACAGCAAACTGGCTCTGATCTGCTTTCCTCCCAGGCTGAGGTAAAGGGTCAGGATGGCCTTCTCTCCCAGGGGATGACTTACAGTTAAGGCTTGTGCCCCAGGCCTCCAGAGCTGTTTGCCTCAGTCCTGGGACACTGGGCAGGTGACAGTGGTTGGTATGCAGACTTCCCAGACATGTTTGCATTCCTCACAGCCTCATTAATCTGCTGTTATGTTGTAGGCATTCCCAGTGGCCATTCACATAACATATGGCTGTTTCTATAGCCATGTAGGTCTCTAGGCTGTTCCACTTAAATTTCTGCTTCCTTACATGCAGCCAAGTCAATCTGAACCACCCTGTTTTAGCCTCAAAGTTAAGTTTTCATCTGTCTTTGCTGAAAATGGTCATATGTAATTGACTTCGTATGTATAAGTAGTATGTTCAGGTAGGGGAAGAGAAGAGTAGACAAATGAAACAGGACAAATTCAAAACTAAAGTTTAAACTCTTGCAAGTGACTGCCACTCCAGGTTGTGTTTGTTGACTTGGCATCAAGTACGTATTAACAAACTATTTCTGAATGCTATATATGTTTAATATTTATTAAATGCCTGGGAGGTGGAATCATAAAATTAGAAAATGCCTTTGCCATGAGAGATGTTGTAGTAACATGGGTTATGGCCACTTGGTCATCCATGATGCCTCCACTAGCAGCTTTACTCACTACATATAGTTCTTCAGATTGCTGCTTGCTTCGCTCTTAAATTAAACATTGAAAATATTACATTTTAGCCCTTAGTTGACTGAGATTCCTTAAATGTATGTTTTCTTCTCTAGCTGGAAGTTCGTATTGCCTTTTGGCTTCTCATAGAACATGGAGCAGCCTTCAGAGGTGTTGGTCAGATGAGCTGTTCCTACCGTTGCTGGTACATCATCTGTGGAGATTCACACTGCAGATTTTAGCCCGGTACTCCATGTTTGTCAATGAGGTGAGGGCTGGCTCATCTGTAATCATGACTGATAAGAATTAAAGATACATTAAGATAAATGCACTAAGATTTTAAAAGGCCATGTTGTCACGAGAGGTGAATTCAGAGGAGAGCAGTAGGCTAACTTCTCTTGTTTGTATCCAGCTCTTTTTGTGTGTTTCCTTTTTATTCTCGCAAGAGTTACCTTTAGGGGTGGGTCTTATCACCTAGTCAGTGCTTTGTCTTGTTGAAAAGCACCACACTGACACATTCTTCTTCCCTTCTCAAAACCAGAAACTTTGAGGTGCCTCCAAATTAAAACAAAGATGCTCATTTTAATGAAAATGATTAGAAACAAAAAGATATATTTTAATAGTTAATATTTAGCTAATTAAAAAAATCATATGATCAAGATTAAAAGGTAGTAGAATTAATTAACCTTTCTTTTCAGAGTATTCTACTTTTTCACTTTTCAAGTAGTTGAATATATTAAATGTCCACATGCCTATGATGATTATTAGATATTGTGCACAAAGCCATAGGATTGTTCGTGCAGTTCAGTACTGAGCACCCAGCCTCTACCAGGTCCTGCACCAGCATCTAGGTCTCAGAGATGCCTTTCCTCCGTGTACAGTCTCAGGTGACAGACAGACATGCACCCTGGTCATTGCTGTACGATGAGTATGAAAATGAGATGTGTGTAAGTTTTAAGAAAAGACAACATGAAGATATCATCCGTTGAAAGGAATACAATCTTTGTTAACTGGAGTAGGGAGGGAACTGATTGTCTTCCTGCAGAGTGTTTTAATAGAAAAAGCACAGGCTTTGAATCAGACAAAATCAGATCTTGGCTCTGCCACTTTTTTATCTTATGGCCTTGGGGAAATTAGTTCTCTGAGTCTCAGATTCTTCATCTGTAAAACAGGAAAACAGCCTCTATACCTAGTTGTCATGAGGGGTAGAGAGAGATTTGTTGATTGAGAAACTGTTGACTGAAGTGCCTGGCAGATAATGGGAGGTCAGTGGGAGTTAGTTTCCTCTTTCTCTTTTGCCTTCCCTCCTCTTGGAAGGGTGTTAGCAGAGCATCCTGGTCCATCCAGCTGTTGCTGGAGACCACTGTGATTCCTGGGACACAGTGGGGTTGGTATGATTTTTATTAGGCCTGAGCCTGCTAAATCACGCATTCTTGCTAGCTAGTAATTCTTTTTCTTCTATCTTTAATAAGTTATTTTGCCTTGAATAGTCATTATTCTATTCTTTTCTTGATGCTAGTGTTTTTCCCTTGTAACAATAAATTATGCAAATAACACTTTCGTTTGTATTATTTGAGGCATAACAAGGTTTGGATTTTGATTGTTTATCCTTATTATAATATTAAGTCTATTCAGTAAATTATTTGCCTAATATAGTTAATGTTTAAAAACCTGTGACGTTCCAGAAATTAGTTTTCTTTTGCTTTATAGACCTGTTGTTTTATTTTTGCCTGTTACTTTTTATCACCAGAAATTAGATGTGAGTTCAAGGAGGGTAAATGTACATGGAGTTGTAGTTTGTTCCTTCACACCTCTCTTAGTTCTTCACACCTGCCTGGAGAGAGATGATATGGTTTCTTTCTTTAGTAAACATAAACTGAATAATTTGTGCAGCCAGCATTTAATGATGAGTTGTTGACCCACATATATAAATGCTCATGTATCTTGCTAGTGGAAAAGTATTTAATCATTGAAATCCTTTTTCAGCTTTTACTCAGGCCCATCTCTAATGAAAGTGCCAAGGATACTAAAAAGCCTTTGGTAACCAGTAACAAAGACCCTTCCATTACCCAAGGAAACTTCAGTGAAGACCAAGGAAGTGGTCCTTCTGAAACAAAGCCTGTAGTTTCCATTTCCAGTATTCAACTTGTATATGTGGTTGCAGACCTGGACAAGCTTCAGGAGCAGGTAAATCTGTGTCCCAGAAGAAGCCTGTGTCTAAGTGCTCAGTTCAGTGTTTTCACAGAAAGTAATATGTGCAAAGGTATGACACCATCTGGCTTCATGGGACTTAGAATTGTGGGGCCCAAGGAAGCAAGATGAACATCTCATTCCTCTCCCCTTCTTGGTGTCTCTCCAGCTTTCCCTGACAGGTGTGCTCTCTTCCTCCTTGCTTACCAGTCTAGTCGCTTATTGTGTTAACCTGGAGCCTCTGTTTCTGTTTCAGTAGTGATGTTACAAGCTCAGAGCAAGCCATGCTCCACTTTTTTTTTTCGTTAGCTCAACTTTGTGCAGTCACCATCTCTAGTTAGTCGGATTTTAATTATTTCTAATTCACTTACCCAAATATTTTCTGGTAACATTTAATTTTCAGCTATACTTTGAAAGTGCTGAACTATTAAAACTTGTTCAGTTTTCTCTGTTTGGGTCCCATGTTTTTGCTTTTACCATTAAGAGAACTTTGTGGGGTGAATTTGTGTTTAAGTGCTCTGATACATAATTCTGCTTTCCTCGGGTTTACATATTTTGTGGTGCTTGAACAAACAATGTATGTTTTGAGCAAAAATTATGGTCTTTATCGTGAGCTTTTTTGGTACTGAGAAAAGCCACAGAATAGAAAATGATTTTACTTGTTCTCTGGATGGGTTAATAGCCCTGAAACTGTGCTGTTTCCCATGTTGTTGGATTCTTGTGTAGTGAAAGCATTAAGAATTTTGCTTTCTTCTGATGAAAATTCCTGAAAGTACTGAGTTTAGTTTCATCATTCATTAGTAGTATTCTAGAGTTTTAGATGCAAATAAAGTTATCTCTTCCTTTGATTTATAAAACGTGACTGAATGTATAAAGTGCATATTTATTTCAGCTTCCAGAACTCTTGGAAACAGTCAAGGCAAAACTTGAAATGATTGGCTTTAAGAATTTTTCTTCCATCTCAGGTAAAAGCGATTCTTTCGACTCAGCAAATCTTTGAATAAGAAATAATTTAAAATAAAATTTTAGAGACTGTAGGATATATTTAAACTACCGTTTTCTTCTCTAGTTGTAAATCCTTGGTTGTTTCTATATTCTGTTCTGTGATTATAACTTCCCTAAATGAGATATTTTGTTTAATTCTCATAATTTGATTTGATTTATTGTAGTACACTATCTAAATACTTATGACAGTATTTAAGATAAAATTCGCATCTGGGCCTAAACAGTGATTGAGCATAACCTTCCTGTCTCAGCAGCAGCCCTGGAGGACTCCCAGCTGTCTCTGTCAGCCTGTCTGCCTTCCTTGAGCAACAGGATCATCCAGGACTTGAGTGAGTCTTGCTTGAGTTACCTGAAAAGTGCCCTGGAGGTTCCTCGGCTTTACCGAAGAACCAATAAGGTCAGCACCCTTCATTGAAAAGAATTTTAGAGTGGGGAGGGATGTTTTAGGAAAGTGAAAGAGGGAGGGGTGATTGACTGAGACAGAAATAAGTTGCTGGGGGTCACCTGAGACAGACGTCATCTGTCCCAGTCAAAGCAATAATATTTGTGAGAAGGGCAGTCAGGCATCACTTAGATAGGGGGACTTGGGGAGTATGGACTTTTTCTGGATTCTTTTGACTTTAAGGAAAGACAGTATTTTCAAAAGAAAGCAGTTTAATAAAATATTTGTAAGTCCTGTAATTTGTCTTCATATTTTGAAAAAAATCTAAATTTACTATGATCCCTTAATATTGTCATTGGAAGCACCTGTTCTTTTTACTGGATAAGATTTGAAAGGTTACATTAAGAAATGTTCAATCGGGGCCAGCCCTATGTCTGAGTGGTTAAGTTCTCACGCTCTGCTTCGGGCAGCCCAGGGTTTTGCCAGTTCAAATCCTAGACGTGGACATGGCAACGCTCATCAAGCCATGCTGAGGCGGCATCCCACATGCCACAACTAGAAGGACCAACAACTAAAATATACAACTATGTACCGGGGGACTTTGGGAGAAAAAGGAAAAATAAAATCTTAAAAAAAAAAAAAAGAAATGGTAAATCCATTTATGAGGTGAAAAATTATGTAAATACTGATTTGAAGTCAAATTCTTCTGTTTTCTCATTTTATAGTATGGCGATTTGTTTTTACCAGTGTTTTAGTTTTCCCTATTGAACTCTCATTTTCATGCACTTATGCTCATTTCATTCTTGCTAGATCTCACTTAATTTTCTTTTTTTTCTCAGTATAGAGTTGGATTTTAGACAGTTTACTACTGAAATTGTTCTCAGGAACTGTGAAACTCTCCTAAGACATTGTGCTGCTTTGGAATATCCCTGGGGTTCTTACAAACACACCTGGTTTAGGGCCAGCCTCTTTGTTGAGTGCTAAGTGTGGGGGCCTCGTTTGCTGTTTGTGTTATTCTTCCCATCTGACACGTGGATGCAGTGAGTGGCTCTTCATTGCTGAACTAAGACTGAGCTAATCTCCTCTGTGGCTGCTCTCCTTTTCATTTTAAAATGTGGGACATGTGATAGAATTACCAGTTCTAGCAAGAATACCTTATCACCTAATTTTCTCTTTCTAGTCTGACTTGAAGCTCCCACTTGGAAGTGGGAGAGAGAGAGACCTGTTTTATATTGCTGAATACATTATTTTTCTTTTGGTAATCTACCAACTTTCCCTTTCTATTCCATAGGATGTTATATTACTGAGTGCTTGCATTTTGGATCAGACACTGTGCTAAAAACTTTACAGAACACTCAGTAGTCCTCCTAGGAAGTGGGTGCTTGTCCTTTATTCACAGATGAGGAAACCAAAATTAAGAAAAGTTAAATTATTCACTCTAGATCCTTACTTCTCAAATGGTGGTCTGTTGACCAGCAGGATTAGCATCATCTGGTGGGAGCTTTTTAGAAATGCACAATCGCAAAACTCAGTCCCCGACCCCTGACCCTCCCATATGTACACACCGCATCAGAGCCAGAATTTAATGAGATCGCCCTGTGATTAGTATGGATGTGAAATTACGGGAAGCAGCCTCATAGGTAACTGGCTGTTGGAGTTGGCCCAGCACCTGAATCCAGTTGGGCTCCCAACATCTTCCCTTGCTTACTCTTCTTGACTCCCTCCTGTTCTCCTGGTGCTTTTCTGTAGACAACATTATTGTTACTTTTTAGGAGGGATGGAGGTGGTACATGTCTCAAAACTGGTACATTGGTAGTATCCTTTTGCATTTGAAGTTTAAGTAACTTACTTTCTTTTATTTTTTTCTCTGCATCTATAACCTCTGCCAACATTATGCCAGGAGGTGCCAACTACAGCTTCCTCTTATGTGGACAGTGCTCTGAGGCCATTTTACCAGCTTCAGAGTGGGCACAAGGATAAGCTCAAACAAGCAAGAATTCGTCAGTGGTTAGAAGGTGCGCTCTCTGCGAGCACTCATAAGTAAGTAACTTAAAAGTAGATAATCCAGACTTTCTTAGAACAGCCCTGAGTCAGACATCACTAAGACCATCACTGGTCACTTACAGATAGGGTGGGAAGAACATTAAGGCGCTTCATTGCTGGACAAGTCAGGGTGTAGATGCTCGGTCCCTTGCCATTTGTGTTGACAGTGAGCTGGTCTTGGCCTATTTACCACACCCAAGGCTCTTTGGGCCGCCTGCCTGTAGCTGGACTATGGTCATGCTGACCGGGGCTCACACTGGCTCTGGCATCTCCCATGCCATGTACCTTCTGGGGGTCCAGGCACATTCCACACTCCCCTCGTCCTGGCTGCCTTCTACTTTCCTTAACGCCATTTCATGCAGGCATCATTGTACAAATCCAGGCACATTTTTCCCTTTAAGGTTTTTTTCTCTCCTCAGCTCTTTCAGTCCAAAATGACTCTAATCATGCCAGATAACCAAAGGACTTACATTGGTGAGAGCATTGTAATGAAGGAAGAGAAAACCTATTTTGAAGTGTAATTACAACTCATAAAGGATCAGTGTCTAACACCCTAAAATCCTTGAAAATAGAGGAGGTCTTCAGAATCACTGTGGTTGAATGTCTCTTCATTTCCAGTTCAATCTACTTTGCTCAAATGCCAGCATTGAGTTATGTCAGAAAGTTTATTATTCTTTATTATTGTTGAATTTTACTTATTAATTTTGCAATAGTATTTTATTTATTTCAATTACTTATGACTTAAGTACATTTGTGGGTTTATTTAGAACATAACAATGAATAATAATATTGTTTTTGTGGGCAAATGTATTCCAAATGCCAAGTAACCATCTTGTAAACAAAGTTTTGAAAAGTAACTCATTTGTAATTTGGAATATAGTTATAATATTAATGTAATATATAATTATATTTTGAAGGCAGTTTTATTTAAAATTTTGAAATTCCTTTACTCTTTAAAAGATGAACTGTTTCTAGAACTAATTGTAAATGAATTTGTTACTTGTATTTGGGGAATGAGCTACAGATGTTCACCCTTGATATAAGAAAGACAGTTTGGCCTGTGATTTTCTTAGTGTTTAGGACAAAATTTTAAACAAAATCGATGTACATATTTCTTAAGTTCTGAGAGAATGCAGTGCTAGAGAGTCAAGACTCTATTTTAAGAAACATTAGATATTTACTATGGTTGATTTTTTTATTGGAAATGAATTTTTATCTTAAAAAGTCTTTTTGGTACACAAAGCCAGTTAGTCTATTTGGTATTATATATAAATGGCTCTGTTTCACCAGTAAATGTGGCTTGTGCTCAAGGTACTATGAAACTGTGTCGGATGTCCTGAACTCTGTGAAGAAAATGGAGGAGAGCCTGAAAAGGCTAAAACAAGCCAGAAAAACCACTCCTGCCAACCCTGTTGGTTCCAGTGGCAGCGGCATGAGTGACGATGACAAAATCAGGCTGCAGTTGGCCCTGGATGTTGAATACTTAGGAGAGCAGGTAACCCCTGAGCTGTTCACAGTTCCAGTGAGTCTGAAACTGCATTCTGAGGGCTCGGCAGTCTCCTGGTGGCTCACGTGAGCCCTGAGCTGCTGCTGCGGGTCTAGGGAGTCCATTCCCTAGGTGCTCGAAAAAGGTATCAGGGCCTCAAAATACTTTTTTCTTTTTAAGGAAGATTATCCCTGAGCTAACATCTGCTGCCAATCCTCCTCTTTTTGCTGAGGAAGACTGGCCCTGAGCTATCATCCGTGCCCATCTTCCTCCACTTTATATGTGGGACGCCTGCTGCAGCATGGCTTGCCAAGCGGTGCCATGGCTGAACCCGGGATCCATCAGAACCGGTGAACCCTGGGCCACTGAAGCGGAATGTGCACACTTAACTGCTGCGCCACTGGGCTGGCCCCATCAAAATGCTTTTGAAGGTCAAGGATTTGCATCTAGGAATTAAGAAAAAGAAAGGATAGAAGAATACTGAAAACTGACTTTTTGAACTTTGATGAATTGATCTTTGGTGCAGTTGACATCAGCTTGGTTCACTGGTGCATTTGTTCACAAAGCCTACTGGAATGTGAGCTCACAGACAGAGATGGTGTCCTTTTGGTGCACTCCCTGGAGAGTGCCTGATTTGTAGTCCATGCCAAATTAGGCTGCTTTCAAATATTTGTTAATTTGGCTTAAAATTGCTAGAAAAGTATTAGCCCACTGATTTCTCAGTGTGGTACTTGAGAAATCATCTGAGCACAACTTCTTTGCTTCCTTGCCTGGGTTTAATAGGTTTTCTGTAAAACATAGATCTTAGAGTCATGACATGTGGATGAATATCAATGTATGTTAATGTAAGTAGGAGGCAGATAGGGATTACATGCAAGGCCTTTCTCACCGAGGTGACTTTCTCAAGTATCATAAAACTTTTAGATGTTCAGAGACTGGCTTTCTAAACTGTATGTTTACTGTATAGCAGTACATCCTCAAGGAAGACCTTTTTGCTAGGAAAAAGAAGTGAAATTATAAAATTCCCGTTAGAAGATGCTTGGTTTTCTAGCCCAGTAAGGACTGTCTTTTACACATCAGAGTCACCACTGAAAATTAAAATTTTTCTGCTTTGAGGTGAATTTAGAGATATATCCTGGCAGAAGTCCCTTGCCTGTTTCTTTGTTTCACAAAAGAAACTTAAAAACTTTTTACAAGCAAGAAAGTTTGTTATGGGGGCTAGGCTGGTGGTGCAGTGGTTAAGTTCACATGTATCTGCTTCAGTGGCCCGGGGTTCACTGGTTCGGATCCCGAGTGTGAACGTATGCATTGCTTGTCAAGCCAGGCTGTGGCAGTGTCCCACATATAAAGTAGAGGAAGATAGGCACGGATGTTAGCTCAGGGCCACTCTTCCTCAGCAAAAGAGGAGGACTGGTGGCAGATGTTAGCTCAGGGCTAATGTTCCTCAAAGAAAGTAAGTTTGTTATAGATCATGAAGAAAAAATAAGCAAAAGAAAAGAAAGGAAAGGATGGGAGGGAAGACAGGGAAAAGAAAAAGACAAGATCCTCCTCCATCCCGGTCCCCAGAGCACACCAGCAAATGCTAAATACTTGGTGTAGATTTTTCCAAGATCTTCCTGTGCATGCATGTGTATGTGCATGTGCGTGTGTGTGGTTGTTGTTAAACAAAAGAGGGAACATGGTGTACCATGTCTCTGTTGCCAAAATAATCCATGGTAGTTGCTAAGCCAAAGTGTTTCCAGTTCATCAAATTCTAAGAAAAGTTGTAGATGACATGTTAAGAAATTAAGAGCTCAGAACAATCCTTTTTTGAAAATTCTTCGCTTAAAAAATTAGTTCACAGGGCCGGCCCCGTGGCTGACTGGTTAAAGTTCTGTGCACTCCGCTTCGGCAGCCCAGGTTCATGGGTTCAGATCCTGGTCACAGGTTTGCTCCACCTGTCAGCCATGCTGTGGAGGCATCCCATATACAAAGTGGAGGCAATTGGCACAGATGTTAGCTCAGGGCAAATCTTCCTCACCAAAAAAAAAAAAAGAAAGAAAAAAATAGTTCACTTTATTATTTCTTTTAGTGTGAATTTTCTTTTCACTCCACAAAAGAGGCTCTTATCCTGGTAAGATCCTGATTTGATGGACTGAGATAAATTAACATACTGGCTCCTTAGAATGCTAAGTGTTTGGCCCCAAATTAAAGTTTTACAATAAGGAAATCCTTTGCTCTAAAGAAAAAATATTCTACTAGCCTTTAGGGAACTGTCTTTTTCTGATTTAGTAGAGGGTGGTGATGGATATATATGTATTTTATAAGGGTATTTTTTCCACATTCAGCTTAAATCACAGTAACTTGGTTCATTCTCATGGCCTTTGCAGATACAAAAGATGGGCCTGCAAACAAAGGACATAAAAAGCTTTGTAGCACTCACAGAGCTTGTTGTCACTGCCAAGGACCAGGCAACAGCAGAACAGCCTTAAGCATCTGGGACAAGCCCGAGAGGAGAGGAAAGTTGGACTGGGGCCCAGAGGGAAGAAAGTGGCTCTGTCCTCTTACTGGCCTCTGCAGCAAAGAAGTGCTTCCACTCATCTCCAGGAACATGCCAATGCAGCTCTCTCAGCATATTTGGGTTTTCTCTCACCCAAAAGAATACAGAAGCCTTTTTCCATTGTATGGAATTAGTTTTTAAGACATCTGAAACTTTCTACTGTAGTTTACAGAGCAAATTATTTTATTTTTATTGTAAATCTTAGGAAGAGCTGATTTCTAAAATATGATTAGAATAAATCTATATGTATGAATATAACAAGTTGTCTCCCTGGTCCTGAAGCTAGAGGCAGTTAACTGCACTGGAGAGACCGTATTTTGTGGAAACACTCCTCTCCGAGGGGAAATTACGGTGCATTTATTCACTTTCTGAAAGAGGCTGTAAGTGGTGGTTCTCCATTCTCTCTCCAGGTATTCAAGAACAGTCCGTCTGATCTTGCTCATCACTCAGACCTCTGTCAGGAGCTAGAACCAGTAGGGAAGATTTATTTTCCAAATAAAAGAAGTGTCTGCCAAGAGCATGTGTACCTTTTATGTGTGAATTCAGCACAAGTTAAATACTCCTCGCTTGTGCCCTGTGCTGACACGTTTCCTTTGGGCACATGTCTCTCTCTCATACCTCTTGGAAGGATCCTGTCTGTCATGGAACCTCCCTTTAGATGTGTGGAAGTTCTGCTCCATGAGAGGATAACAAATGCACCTTCTCATAGAAGTCCAGGCCCCACCTTTCCTGGCAAAATCGTCCTGGATGTAGGGAGGAGAAAGAGTTGGGAATATTGGAAAGAGGTATTAAAAGCATGTGGTTGGTTTGTTAACTTGCATACTTACACATGCATGTAGAGCATTTGTGCTTAGCTGTGGTATCTGCCCCTTTAGCTTAACAATGATCTGAAGGCACATGTGTGCTTGTTCCTCTAGCTTTGCATTTCTTTGCATCACAGTCTCTTCTTTCTTTAAAGGTTAGCTCTAGGGAGAGAAAGGAAAAGAATAAGTGATAGGGAATTAAGAAAGCAGATCTGGGAGTTAGCAGGAATGAGTTTTTTTTAGCATGGTGATGAGGTGCAGAGCTAGAGAAATAAGAGGGAGTATGAAAGAGGGACCCCAGCGAAAGCATTGAGAGCAGCAGTGTGTGGGGTACCAGGAGCTCCTGTGCAGCCTCCCAGCTCTCACAGCTGTGAGGCAGCTCCCACTCTGTGTTCAGGTGAGGGACCTCCAGAGAGTGGTGTTCTGGGCCTTTCTGTGCTCCCTGCGGAGAGCATATGCTCTAGTTTTAGCAGTGCATTCCCTGTCTTTGGATGGCTAAGTGTCTAACTCTGCAGTTTAATATTAGGAAGTTGGTCAGAGAAACAACCATGTGAGCGAAACAGTAGAAGGGATTTATTATAGAGGTTTGGCCTCACTCAACTGTGGGAGCTGGCTCACCAGTCTGCACAAGGCTGTTGTGACTTTGTATGTTGCTGGACCTGTAGGCAGCAGGGGGCGGTCGGAAGGAAAAGATGGATGTGAAGTGGGAGAGAGCAAGGATGAGCTGGAACCAGTGGAGATAAACTGGTACCCTCAGGGAGAGAATGGAACCCGCATCTGTCTCTTGCTGCCCCCAGACTCCCAAGTGCAGTGAAGGAGTGACTTGCAGAAGAAGTTGTGCTTTCTTGAAGCTGCACATGCACATGGCTCAGGATTTGAGGAAGCTGAAGAAAGAGATCCAGTGGGCGCTGCTGCCGCATGCCAGTCGATGAGCCTGCTGCTCAGCATAACGTGTGTGAGCTGCAGCAGTGCCTGGCCCTGTGTTCGAGTGCTGAGCCCGAACATGCTGCATGGCTCCACCTTCCAGATCACCCAGAGATTCTCCCATGGCCAACTCAGACCATGCTCTGTACCTGGAAAGGAGTTTGGGGAAGCATAGTCCCAGCTTTACTAGCTTGACCCAGCACAAACCTACCTCAGTAACCACGTGGCTGAGCTACTCCCTCCAGCCAGCCTTAGTCAATGAAAGACTCACGGTGTTGTCCCTGTATTGCTGGCTGCTTTGCCTCTTTCATTTGTTTCAAAACATGGTTGGGAGGGATACAATTTAATGCAATTGATTAGCCCCTTCCAGCTCCAGCACTGTTTTTCCCATTTTGCAGATAAGGAAACTGAGACAGAAATTAAGGAGTTGAGATAACTAATAAGTGGAAGTTAAATCCAGGTAAGGTAGTTCCAGAGCCCAGTTTATTCACTGCTAGGTAATTCTTCCTCCCTAACGTGAGCATTGGAACAGAGAAGGTAAGAATCCAGGACTGGAACCCAAGTTGTCAATTTTTTTGACACCTATCAAGCCCTAGACTCAGCCTCGATTCAGTAACACCATGTTTCTGAGCTTGATTCACAATAGCGACATCCGTGATGTCATAATATCTATTTCGAGGCTTAAAAAACGAGAATCTTTAGGTAAGAAGCAAGTTCCAGAACACACATCCCTGGCTTCCTCAGAATGTCTCCTTTATCTAATATGTGTTTTATTAGCTTTGCTTTGGAGGATCATTATTGAATAAAGTTGAAGTAATACTTTTTTACTGTAAAACTATAATTTTTACTTTGTAACGTGTAGAATCAAAAAACAGTCTCAAGCACAGAGAAGTTTATTTCTTGCCAAGGTAATGCAACAGTGCTTGGGAGGCAGTGAAAGGGTCTGTCGGGGTGCTCTGTGCAGTCACTCAAGGACGTGGGCTGACTGCAAGACTGCCATGTCCATCCTGGGGCCTCCACTTTCACCCCCAGGGGTGACTTCCTATTTTAGTTTCCTAAAGCTATTGTAACAAATTACGACCAGTGTGGTGGCTTCAAACAACAGTTTTATTCTCTCACAGTTCTGGAGGCAGGAGTCCAGGCGGCAGGGCCCTGCTTCCTCTGAGGGCTCTAGGAGAGAGTCTTTCTTTGCCTTTCCCAGCTTCTTGTGGCTTGAGGTGTTTCCTGGCTTAAGTTAGTGCAACTCTAATCTCTGCATCTGTCTTCACATGGCTTTTTCCTCTTCTCTGTGTCTTCTCTTCTGTCTTTTAGAAGAACACATGTCGTTGGATTTAGGACCCACCTGGTTAATCCAGGATGATCTCATCTTGAGATCACTAACTTAATTGCATTTGCAAAGATTCTTTTTCCAGATAAACTCACATGCACAGATTCTGGGGGTTAGGATGTGGACGTTTCTTTTTGGGAGCCACCATTCAGTCTACTGCCCCTTAGCTGCAGCCAACCAGAATGGACAAGAGCATGAAGGGGTGTGAGCACACCACACTTCCACGCGCTCTGGTGTCTGGGGCTCAGCCACACAGGCTGGAAACTAGCTGTGTGTCCAGATCGAAGAGACCAGATAGAAGAGAAGAAAATGGATTATGGAGCTTCTTTAGATATACACCTCAATCTCCTATTGGGGGTCTTTATCAGTAATTCCTTGCACCTCCCTAGAACTACTATATGGAGTTGCCCATATGAGAACTGCACAGTCACATGCCCTGCCTATGGAAAGGCTGCCCTATGTCTTAATACCTCTCATGGTGGGATGAAAGCAGGGTACCTCAGGAACTCTAATGCTGATTTCCTTTGGATGCTAGATGTTGCTCTGCTTTAAGGAGAGCAGCAGTTCTGGTAATTGCAATAATTGGCACTAACATGACTATATCAATGAGAATGCATAGACCTTCATGCTTATGTTCGTGTTTCAGAACTCAAGAACAGTGATAAAGTTCGGACTCTGAAGCAAGATCTGTTAGGGGTTCTTATTTGAAGGCACTGTTTATTTCCTATGTTCATAGCATCTTAATACATATGAGAGATCTCTCCTAATCAGCAACCAAACATTCCAGATGAAAGTTTCACCACTGGTGAAAAAGCAGACCTTTCCCAGTTGGCAGTCCTCTCTTTCCTCATAATACCTCAATTTCAGCAGCTGTGAAGCAAACACTGTCATTTGAGACATGCAAACATTTCTGGCGCTGCTGGAGTCTCAGTTGCCCTTAAAAGACCCTGCCTCTCCTGACTGGCCACTAAGCGTCACGTTGGATGGCAGTAAAGGTTTGTCAGTACCGAGTGAAGGAAGTGCTACTTTCATTTGACTTTAAAAGTACCTTCACCTTCCACTTAGTTTCAATTAGTTTACAATTTCATATTGAATTTCAGAACAATCATGATTCTCATCTTTTCTTAACTCTCGATGATGTTGAACTAAAATGCATTATTAATCTTTGAGACGGCATTTTGATTGTTAAAGTTTCTATATAATCCAGCTTGATGGAGTAATGAAGACCTGATTTACATATTCCCACCTGAAACAGCTAAAAACTGAGACAAACGTATGAAATGGCACTGTTCAGACACTGTTCTGTTCAGACATTAGATGACAAAAGCATAGGGTCCCAGAGAGAAGGGAAACGAGTAAGGTAAGTCATGTGATCACCCAGCATCCTGCGTTGAGAGTGTCCAGGCCTCAGGATAGGAAGATCTGGAGCCTGGCTAACTCCCTGAGTTGAGACAGTTTGGAGTTGGCGATGATGAGGAGGCTAGAACTTGGAGGCAGAGTAACAGAGTAGGGGTCTGTGGGGGTGTTGCCTGATTTATGATCCGCCGCCTGTGTGAGGAGGTTATCAAGGCCAGGAAAGGATTCACTGAAAGGAGTAGGCGGAACAATCCCGAGTTCAAAGAGCCCAGAAATAACGTATGTTCCTGCCAGCCAGAATGGAAAGACTCTGACATGGGCTACAAGTAGAATCCTCTGAAGGATATGGCCTCAGTAGTGGCACCATATTAGCCTAGACCAAAGGCTGGTCTGGACCCACCTGACAAAACTTAAAGGCAAGCCTCAGAGGATCAAACTCTTTTCAGGTAATGGACAGAAGAATGAGGTAACTTGAATGTGGGGATGTGGGCTATGAGACCGCCACTCCCTTGAAGTGTTACAGTCACTGGTGTTCCTCACACAGTGTTTTGTGAGTCTCTCATAGTCACCCAGAACATCTCTCCTCATTCTGAAACTTTAAAAATTACATGGGGAAACTTGTGTCCACACAAAGACCTGCACATGGATATTTATATAAGCTTTATTCATCATTGCCTAAAATTGGAAGCAACCAACATGTCCTTCAGCAGGTGAATGGATAAACTGTGGCACATCCAGACAATAGAAAGCACTAAAAAGAAATAAGCTATCAAGTGATGAAGATCAAGGATGCCCCAGGGAGAAAAGCCCAAGGCGTCCTGGCCTACATATCGATCTATATCATCCTCTGGGAAGTATAGGACGTCCTGAGCTGATCCGACCTGATTCATATCCAAAGTTATAGGACCACCCAATAACCAGACCCCACCTGCACTGATACCATTTTAATGATTTTTTACATGATCTTTCCTTTGTCTTGTAAAGAAATAACTCACATACCTATGCCTTATTTATAAATTTAGCCCTACCCTCAAGCCATTGCAGCCCTTCACTGCCCATGGGTCCTGTCCCCATGCTGTTCTCTGCATAAAAGAGCACCACTACTAGACCTTGAGAGTCCAAGAATCTTTCAACTCCTCGGCTCGCTGAGCCTGCATCATTTCCTCTGGTGGCCCGTACAGGGATCTTGCTTCACTGGCTTGTGAACTTAAGTTCTGGCAAGTGCACTTTTCTTCCTTGTGCTGCCTTCTTTTTCAAGGATGGATCTAAATTCATTTCTCCATTGGGAACCTTCTTGGACAGCTGTATGAATCCACATTTGCTGCCCAAATTGTGGCATTTAGCCTGAAGAGAATCAGTACCTTAAGCCTGATGGTGATGAAGAATGAATTAATCCATTCCTTCCTAGTCCTACCTCTAATATATAAATTTTACATGGGCAGGGGTGACCACTTAAGTCATTAGGATGGTCGCCAAAGTCCCAGACTCCCGTGACAGGTTTCTTTTCCTAAGGCTGGATGGGGATCACTCCTTATGGCTCCTGAACACACTCCGAACTGCTGGAAAGTCCCAATCAAGACTCTGGTTCAAGGCAAGTACCAAACTCTAACCTTTGGTTGAGTATAGGAATCCCTCCTTGAGAGAACTGCTCCAGGACACAATTGGGTAGAATGTCCCTCAGACTGGCAGAAAATTCTTCACTGTTTATTTCTATGTTTTGATCTCTGGGACCATTCATTGCGCACCTATTACTGCCAGGCATAATAGGGAAGATATACAAGGGATGCAGTGCAGGAAAGTGCCCCCATCACCCCTTGTTAGAGGAACCCCACAGGCAGAACAATGGGTAGGATGCTGCCCTAGGTTCAGGGGGGAATTTCAAGGTAATGGACCCTTTTCTCTCATGTCTCTTAAAGTTACAGTGGCCATTTTGGGCTCCTTTTGAGCTTTGCAACTGAGAAACAAATAAATCTTTAAAGAGTCAAAGGTTCCACGCCTTGGAGCCCCCCCTCTTATTTCTGGACCTGATCACCCGGGCAACCCCAAGTGGGGTGCCTTCTCTTGGCAGTTGACTTGTTGAGTATTTTAGGCTCCTACTGAGTTGGTTATGAGGATTCTGTGAACTGTCCTGCTGGGGTCATGTGCACTGGCATGGGAACTGTTGTGTGTCCCTTCTGTTGATAATCCTTGGGAAGAGGCCATGAGGGTGAGGCCTGATCTCTTTTCCTTTCTTTGTCTTGTTTGTCACCTCTTCTGTTGTCACCAAGTTGAGGTTAAGTTCAGGCTGGGCCTGAGCAGAACCTGGACCTTCTGTAGAATCAAAAACTTGAAAACATTTGCCAGGGACTTAACTCTCAACCCTGGCACTGGGAGCCCAGCCCCCAGCTGGCTCCAGGCCTTTATCTTCTGCTTCCCTGGCTCACCTTGTGCTGGTTCAGGGACTAAGTGCCTGGCCTGAGTGGGACTTGACTAAATCTTATAACTGTGTTGACACCCACAGTCAGGCTCTGTACCCTTTCTCCAGCCACTGTCAGTTGGACAATGGCTTTACCACCATGGGGAACACCTCAAGCATCCCTGGAGACTCACCCCTTGAGTGTATTTTAATTAATTGGAAACACTTTCAATTGGATGGGTTATGCCCCAGAAACTCCATCTTGGAGAAAACTTGAGGGATTTCTCTGTGCCTTTGTGATGTAGTTGGATACTGAACACTAGGTAGATCAACCTATAATGTCATTTGAATTACAACTTAATTTCTGAGAACTCAAGAGCAGCTGTCCTTGGAAAATCCTTGTAAGGCTGGAAAAGCAGTTCTAGAGGTGGTTCAGGTTCCACCCATTTTCTTTATCTCAAAGAGCTTGTAAATCCTCTGGGGAATATCTAGCCCATCACTAATTCCTAAGACTGAGGGGTAAAAAAGGGAAAAAAGAAAAAATGGCCATAGAGTGCCCTTGCCAAAAAATCTAGCATCTTGAGTGTCTTCACAAATATGAGTAAAAAGGCTCAAAACAAAATTTGGATTCATAACTACAGAGCTTTAAATTACTGTACCTGATTCATGGCAGTAATTTTAAAATAATAGCTGTGGAGACTCAGTGTATGTGTGTCTATATGTGTGTTATATATGTGTGATATTTTACCTCTGGATGGTATGGCCAAAATTAAGAGCTCTGTTTAATTGGCTTAAGGTAAGCACTTACATAAATTCTTGGTGTAATAGAAATTAACCCAATGTCTTTCAAGTTAACATGATGTGAATTAATCTTTGGTAACTGAAAACTTATTTAAGATCATTGGCTTGATTGAAATAGGCATGTCCTTAAAGTTGTCAGTATTTGGATATGATGCAGGCATGTAGCCTGCATTTACCAGTCAAATAAGCTCATGTTGTCTGTTAGAAATTCATCAGTAAAATAATATCTTTAACTCATAGCCAATTTTTTTCTAATGTCTCATGAAGTTTTTGTGGGTAATATGAATGTAACTGTTGGAAATAAATGATTTCAATAGATGAAAATGGGTAAGAGTTTGTGGGTACAATAATTATGTTTTATGGTCTGTATACTTGAAAAAAAAACAGCTTCCAAATTCTTTTTGGTAACTTAAAAGTTTAGAGTTTTGCCAAGTTAAGTTAAATGATAAAAATCTGTTGAGTATCTGGGTCATTTTTGGATAGGATGGAACACTGAAACATTATTGCTGAACATTGTCTAAGTTATCTACTTTTGGCTGCTTCTTGCAGAGAGGCTAAAGGATGTTTAGGTCTATTAGCAAACATACCTGTATTTTATTACTGTCAAGTAGCATGTTTCCTAGAAATTAGGAAAAGTGTTTAGAATGCTGATGAAAAAGGCAGTTCATAATTGCTTAGTTTTTTAAGTTTTTGCTAGGGTCTGTAAGAGTTAAAAATTCTAATTTACATATGTAATTAAAGCTATTAAAAATTAATGAGGAAAACAGCTCTGTATACAAGGAAATGAAAATGTATGTTTTCAGTAAAGAAGGTATAAAGAGTGGAAGTATTTTTGTTTGTTGGGTTAAGAAAGGTAAATTTGTCCTAAAGTACTAGAAAGGAAGAATGAAAGCATGGGACAAATTCTGAATGTAAAAAGAAAGTTATAGAAGGTTTGTGAAAGAGAAGGTCTGAGAGAGTTTTATGCCTGGTCATGTTGGCTAAGATTAAAGTAAATCCAATTAAGTAAATGAATTTTAATGTCAAAAATAAGCTGGTGCAAAGATTAAAATTTAGTTTCTCTCTCCAAAGGATGATTCTCTTGAATTTTTGGTCTGCTCTTGATAAAGAAGTTATAAAAGGAGTTTCTTTGAGTAAGTCTACCTAAAAGACAGAAAATCTCTATTTTGTTAATTTCTTTTGTTCAGGACTGAAGTCACTCTGTTAAGATTTTTTGACTGTTTCTGTTGTCATTTTGAATATATACCTGAGCATGTTTTGCAGTGAGCATTTTTTCCTATTTGAACAAGTGTTTTAAAACATTTTGATATTTTTGACAAGCTTCTCCCTCAAAAAAAAATTCAAATCCTGAATAAAGGCTTTCTTTTGGCCTGGAAGAAGGAAGACAATTTTTCTGAGGATCTTCAGAGGAGCCCCTGAGACTTCTCAAAGAAATTGGCTCTCTCTTCCTATAAGGAGGAATATGTTAAACTAATTAGTCTTATTTGGTCTATTAAATTACATAAGAAGTATTGTCAAATAAGTGATGATAAACTTTCTTAGGTAGTATTATGTGGGTGAATGCTATTGATATAAAGGTTTTAAAATTATATAGCATTCCTAAAATTCTGATCTGTCCTGGTTACCAGTCATAATTCTAGTTATTATCTTGAAGTGTTGCATGTCACAGAAGTAGCCAAATTTCTTTGTCAATTGCCCTTTTGAGTCTTTTGTCATTTGCAGATAGTTACTGTTTTACTCTGTTGCATTTGCAAATATGCTTCATCTTCAGAGAAATTCATGAAAAGGACTCTGGCACTTACTCTAGAGTACAGGTTTCTGATAAAGTTTCAGATCATAAAACTGAACTGGGTAAGAAATTACAGAATTCCAACAGAGAAACTGATGACCTCATAAAACTACTAATAGAAAATTAAGATCAAGAACTGAGTATACAAGATTGTATGAACTGATGAGGATGATTATAATTTTTTATGACTTTTGTTTGAAATATTGTTGATTTTTTGATATTTTCTTTTCTCAGATTTAAGGAAATCTTTTTCTCTTTTCTCTTATGCTAACTATGACTTATAGCAATTTGGTGAAATTGCACCTTGGTGAGCAGAACTGAAACATTTATCTTTTTCTCCCTACCTGATCCCTCCAGAATATAGAAACTCTTTGTGAGTGAGTATTGTTTTGATGGCTACATAGTTATTCACGTAAGTTCAATAAGAATCTGTTCTCCTTATAAGAAGACACATTTGGAAACATTGGTTATATTACTGAGGCTTTGACTGGAATGTCATATTTGAGAGAAACACACAGGCTTGGATGTGACAAGACAGCTTTTCAGGAACAAAGATTAGACTTTATGGAATAAAACCCCTTGGAAAAATTGGCCTGGTACCTTGTTTCCTAGCCACCTTATGGGTAAGTGAGGAAGGTCACTTATCTGGCAGGTGCAAGGAATCTTGAAATATCTTGGGGGACCTCGAAAAGAGAGGAATCCACCCAAATCCGTAGGTATTGCAGGCAAAATCTGATGGCAAATCCTTGACTTGGCTTTTCTGGCCTTAAGAGGCCTTTAAAGTTCAATCTGAGGTTCCTCATAAAAAATTCCAGAAAAGCAGATTTGAAAGAGACTATGTGATCAATTGCTATTCTTGCTGCACTTATGTAAATAATTGGATCAAGTTTTATTGAAACTACACTTATTTTACAAACCAGTTAATCTTAATTTGGCTATCTTTTGTAAAAATGAGGGTGATTTTAGAAAGAAAAATTATGTTTCAGTAGCAGCTATAGTACACATTCATTGATATTAGATTCTAGCTCTTCTCTGCTACAAGATTTATCTATTACTAATCATGATGTCGCCTGTGGCCATCCGTCTCTGATACCTGGGAACTCCCTGGCCACAATCAAATCTTTTCCTTCAGCTCTACTGCCAAAATCCTAACTAAATTTGCCTTGTCACAAGTGTCATAAACGAGTTCCTAAGGTAAATTCCCCAACCTATTGGTACACACAGGATGGACTATATCAAATTTAAGATGAATATATTTGGCTCACTCCTACTAGTGGTCAACTCAGTCAAAAGGTCACTTTACGTTCAGAACAAACCTATCACACCTGTGATACTTGGCCTAATACCACCTGACCTATGGGACAAATTCCCTGTTATATGTGTTCTCATATCATAGACTTAAAAAATACTGATTGCTTTGGGACTGACTGGGATAGACGGCCAAGCATGCATTGGTTAGCCCCTAATGGCACTCAGTGGTTATGTGGCTCCCACTTATGGCCTTGGCTGCCATCTGGATAGGTTGGATGACACACCCTAGGCTTCGTCTAGATGCAAGGTAGAACTACATTTACTATATCTCCTCCTGTTAACCTACCCAACCTACAGCAATGCTGGACCCGTTCTGTCTTCCACTGGTATGATCACTTTGCTCCAATTTTCCTTCCCCCAATTAGGAATCAAACGTGTCATCTGGCACATGGAAGCCCTAAACAAATTTACCATGAAGGCATTAAATGATACACAACATACCCTTTGCTGCTAGATTTAGAAGTATCCCAAATGCATAAGGCAGTCCTCCAAAACCAAATGGCACTGGATGTCTTGATGGCAGTACAGGGGGGCACTTGTGCCATTATAAAAACTGAATATTGTGTCTATTTTCCTTACTACCATCAAAATATCACTGGTCTCCTATCCAACATGAGTCACCAAATTAAATCCATGTCTAACCCTACCCTATCCCTAAATGATTGTTTGGATTCCTGGTCTGGTCCAGGTCTCTGGACTAATATCAAAGCTTTATTCATTGGGTTAATAATATTGTTTGTATTTCTTATTATAATTTGTTGTCTATTTCATTGTCTTCCTCATGTCAACAAAGTTTTGCCTCCTGGACCACTTCTCATCAAATGATTCTCTTGTCTCCAGAGGATCTGTATACCTTGTCAAACTTGGACTCCATCGGCGCAACCTCTGGTCCACTGAACTTCCTGCCTTTATGTCCCCCATTTGGGACAGCTCTACAGCTTTGTTACAGAAGATTGACCATCGTCCATAACCCCAAAGGATTTTGGGGCCAAATGGGTTTAAGGGGGGATTTTATGATGAGGAATCAAGGCTGCCCCAGGGAGAAGCCCAAGGCGTCCTTGCCTACATGCCAATCTATATCATCCTCCAGGAAGTATAGGACGTCCTGAGCTGAATCGACCTAATTTGTATCCAAAGTTATAGGACCACCTGATAACCAGACCCCACCTGCACTAATACCATTTTAACGATTTTTTTTTACATGATCTTCCCTTGTAAATAACTCACATACCTATGCCTTATAAATTTAGCCCTACCCTCAACCCATTGCAGCTCTTCACTGCCCATGGGTCCTGTCCCCATGCTCTTCTCTGAATAAAGGAGCACTACTGCCAGACCTTGAGAGTCCAAGAAATCTTTCTTTTGACTCCTCGGCTCACGAAGCATGCATTGTCAAGCCATGACAAGACATGGAGGAAATTTAAATGCATAATACTAAGTTAAAGAAGCCAATCTGAAAGGCTACATACTGTGTAATTCCAACTATATGACATTCTGGGAAAGGCAAAACTATAGAGACAGTAAAAAGTTCAGTGGACAGGTGTTGGAGGGTTGAATAGGCAGAACACAGAGGATTTTAGGGCAGTGAAAATACTCTGTATGATACTATAATGGTGGAGACATGTCATTATACATTTGTCCAAACCTATGCAATGTACAACACCAGAGTGAGCCCTAACGTGGACTATGGACTCTGGATGATAATGATGTGTCAGTGTAGGTTCATTGACTATAACAAATCTAACACTCTGGTGTGGGATGTTGGTCATGGGGACACTGTGCTTGTGTGAGGTTTAGGGGAACTCTGCACTTTCTGCTCAATTTTGCTGTGCACCTAAAACTGCTTTAAAAAAAATTGTCTATTAGGAAAAAAATAATCACATGGGATGATATTCAAATCCACAATCTACTGTCCAAAACCTTCAGTACATGTCTCAGTGACCATAATTTTTCAGATTTTAGAAGGGTAATGTGGCTTCCATCTTGTGTATCATGTGGCCTCCCCCGGGCCCTGGAAGAGCACGTGGTAATCAAACACATACATCTCTGTGCAGCAAACTTAGGACTATTCACACTATAAACTTCTATAATGCAGAGATCTTAAACAGCCTCATGTCTGTTTAGGATGGATTTTGCTGCCAAATGAGTAACAAACAAACAAATCTTTCAGTTTTCTAAACTTATTAAAAGAGTTGGGATCTGGCGAATTTCCTCAGTGAGCCATGGGAAGCATCCCTGGGTCTGTGACCAAATCTCGGGTGGGAGGTGATTATAGTTGCTGAATAATTACCTTGTCTACTGGATAAGCATTTTGCAACCCCAGGAAGATTTAGAATTTAGTGAAGAAATGCTTAAAAGAAACAGATCCCTAAAGTTAATATTTTTGTAAGTACTGTGCAAAATGTTGGCATTTTGTATCCTTGTAATGTCCTGACGCAGCTTCCCACTTATAAAAGAGCCCAAGAACAGAGCACAGCAGTCAGCTGGCAAAAGTCTACTCCTAGCAACTGCCAAAGCCGAAGCAGCCTGCTAACTAGGAGAAATCCACTAGTTTACCACCAGTTGCTTTTTAAAACAAAATTAACAACACAAATGCTCTGTTCTTCTAGCTGCAGTGTGTCAACTGTCTCAGGTTATCTGTGACTTCAAAATTCTGGTTTACAATTCAGAATGACGTCGCCAGTGGTGACTCAGCTGCCTCCTGGGTTCACCTACCCAGCACACAGCCAGGCACTCTGTTGGCTTCTCACCAATATTTGTCACAAGAAGGTAGGTATATGTGGGGGTGGGGGTGAGAGGTGGAGGAGCAGCTCTGAATCCAGTAATCCAAAACACATTTACACCATTCTCTGTTTGCAGCTGTTTTAAGGATTACAGAAGAAACTGCCACCATTGCAGTTCTGATCTGAAGATGTGTCATCCTCCTAAGAGTGTAAATTCAAGGAGTGGAGTTTGGCTGGTTGTGGCCACAGACTCTTCTAGAAGCCTGTGCTGGGAGCAGAAATTCTGTGCATCACTTAAAGCAGTGCTTCCTACATTCTAGTGTGCAGGTTCTGACTCAGGAGATCTGGGAAAGCCTGAGGTCCCATGTTTCTAATATCCCTCTGGGGCTGCTGCTGCTGCTGCTGCAGGCTCAGGGGCCACACTGAGTAGTGAAACTTCAAAGCACTTCTGCTCCCTGAACTTCCAGTTCTCCCAAGAGTGTTCTCCCAAAAGGGCTCAAGAAGCCATTTCCAAAAGACCAAACTGGAGAGCAGAGCTGCCCCCAGCGTCTACCCAACACTGCCCTCTGCGGGTAGGAGAAAGCAGGGAGTGCTGAGAGGTGAAAGGTGAGCCCAAGTCAAACTGCTGATGGTGAAGTGTGATGAAGGGGCTCCAGGGATGGCTACAGTGGGCAGAGTCCCCATAGCCTGTGAACAGCACAAACTGGTCAGCACTTACAATTCACTAACACGCTGCTATGGGGAGTGAATGCCTGGACTTCAGCCTCTGCAGAGTAACAGAGCAAAGCGCAGGTGCGGTGCTATATTTATCACATCAGGAGCTATCTCTCGGGCTGCAGTCCTGTGAGGTCGGGGGTTTATGAGGAATGTGCACCCCTTACTCAAGCTCATTTGCTCTCTAGAAGGAGGCGACAGGCCAAATAGATTAGAGTTGGAAAGCATCCATCCGTATCCATGTCACATGTTCCTGGGGGCTTCGTGTGCCGCCCAGAAAGCAAGGCTATTTGGAGAAAGGGGGAGGGAGGAAGGGAGAGGAAGGTTACTGCAAACTGAAAGGATCTCCAGCAGACAACTGCATCTTCAGCTTTAAAGGCAGGGATGGGTGCGGCCTGTATCCCAAGAGGGCTGCAAACTTGAGACCCTTCCCGGAAACCTCCCCTGGGACATTTCATCCCCTCTGCTCCCCAAGAGCCAGCCCAGCTCTTCGATGGTCAAGGATCCTCTTTAATGGATAAGGCAAACCACTGGCTCCTGAAGAAGACACCAAAGGGAAGTCGTTTCAGAAGAGCCTGGAAGGTGAGGGGAGCAGCCTTTGAAGGACCCCCAAAGATGCCATTAGGAGATGTATCTGAGGGTGCATGTCAAGGTTGCTGTATGACTTTCCTTTTGCAGCTGTAACAAATTACCACAAACTTAGTGGCTAAAAACACAAATTTATTCTCTTACAGTTCTAAGGCCAGAAGTCAAAAATAGATTTCACTAGCCCGAAATGAAGGTTTCTCAAGCAATGCCTTTTCTGGAGGGTCCAGGGGAGGGTGTTTTCTTTACTTTTTCCACCTTCTGCGGGCTGGCCTCATTCCTTGGCCTGTGGTCCTAGCCACATTGCCCTTTCTCCCCCTATTTTCAATATCACATCACCTTTCTCGTCCTTGCTCTCCCAGTCTGCCTCCCTCTCATAAGGATGCATGCGACTGCGTTGAGGGCCCACCAAGATAATCCAGGGTCACCTCCTCTCTCAAGACATTTGATCACAGCTGCAAAGCCCGCTTTGACATCTAAGACCACCTGGGTATTTTGGGGGCCATTACTCAGCCCACTATAGTTGCCCACAGGTAAGATACCTCCATTCCTGCTGCACTGTTGTGGAACAGAACTTCAAGATGGGGTGGAGGTCATGAACTTTTTATGGACTGAGTGCCACTGACATAATGGTGTTTATTATTAATTTATCCAAGCACTTCCCATTTTACACATAAGGGAAGGGAGGCTACAGGTCACACAGTGGTAAGTATTGGAGCTGGGCTTCCTGCCCAGCCTGTCCATCTCCAGAAGCCACCCTCCTACCCACCCATTGTGCTGCGTCTCATGTGCCTGGTGCAGCCACAGAGGTGGGAGGGACTACGTGTTCCCCTTGACGTTGAACCTAGGGAGATGCATTCCAAATGAGAGAGGGGTGCTTGGGAATGTGGGGAAAGGAACTGAGATTTGGAGGATGTCATTGCTTTTCTGTGCAGTCCTGGGCCTCAGTGAGAGAAGATCCCACTCCCTGTCCTCAGCACAGTCTGGTTAGCTGCAGCCCCTTGGAGTGTGATGAGGATGGCCCAGTAGAGGGGAGAGTGAGGCCTGGGCACCAGTGGCCAGGGCAGTTCTCGTACAAGCAGAATACAGACACTTCTGCTTACACCAATGAAACCTCATACAGGAAAGAACTTGGTCAACTTTGAAGCCATCCATCCCCACTCCCACTCCTTGATGCTTCCTAGCTCCCTTCCCTGTTGTGGCATGCTCCTGAGCTCTTATCAATAGCTACCATATTACATACAGTTATTAATATTACGGTTATTTCAATATTTCTGAAAATGAGGAAGAGAACGTGCTTTATGTACATCAGCAAGCATCTTCACTGTTATCAGCAAGCAATGGGGCCTACCAGTACCCACCTCCTCCTCAGGCTTTGCCCAAAGTTTAGAAGGTGGAGATCTAATCCCACCAAGGGGGAACAGGCAGAAGCACTCAACGGATAGAAAGAAATGTGCAAATGGACAAATAAGTGGCAAGAAATAGGATATTGGAGTATATGAGGGAGCCATTTGGTATAAACCTAATTTGGCTTGACTGTTTTTTTGAAAGGGCCTTACAGGGCCGTTGAGCATGCATTGTGTATCTGCTTTAAGCCTTTGCTATGTCCCAAAGACAAGAACAAATGGCCTCAAGATAAAGGTGCAACGTCCCCCACATTGGCATTTTGTTAGGGATAAGCATCTTTCCCTAGGCTAGGAACTGATTGGTGTGCTCACCTGTGACTACCCAGCTCGAGACAGCGGACCTGCTACCTGCTATGTCCATCAATCACTGTGCCAACAGAGCAGTCTTGTGACTGTTGTAAAAGGGAAATTTCAATCATGTGAAACACGCTGTTTGAGGATATATAAGCACTCTATACACCCCACTTCTTTGGTGCCCTTCCTTCCTTGGAGAAGGAAGGCCGTGGGCTATATGGTCCTCACATTTTGACCCAATAAACTCACCCCAATTTTCACTCATAGATGGGTTATGGATTATTTGCATCGACAAAATGTTCATTTGTGAAGATTTGTTTCTCTATCTGCTGCTCCCCACGCAGAATGCGAGCAGCAATTTGACCCTGTGTCCCTGGAAAGGAAGAAGTGTCCATGTGCCCTGTTCCTTTCTACCTGTGTGTGGGGTGCAGGGCCTCCTCACACACCCACCTGATCATCACACAGTCAGTCACTGCTGCTTAGAAATGGAAGTGTCCACAGAAAAATCACTTAAAACTTCTCCAAATGATGGCTGAGTACCAGCCGACACATTCCATGGAAATGCCATCCAAAATATGGCTCAGAGTCTTAGAAAGCAATTTTATTGATATGGCCTGTCAGCTAAATGGCATATTTATTCCACTAAGTGAAAGAATTTTTCCTTTTTGCTTATTCTTGCAAAACATTTATTAATAACACAAGGGAAAATTAGCCGTGATATTACATTCTAACATACATTCAAGAAGCTTGTGTTTTTCAAAAATTACAAGTATCATGGGAAAGAAAAACTGAGAAACCAAGAAAAACTAAGGCATTGTGGAGACTGCATGCAGGTCATAGGCTCACATTCAATAAGCTAAATATAAACCCAAGACAAAGAAAAATCTGTTTTAATTTTAAAGTCCAATTTCTGTTCCCAATTAAAAAGAAAACATGTTTGGTTTCACAAACATATTGGTCTGTGCAAACTCTTTCCAGAACAGTCATCCTGTGCTAAACATTTGGCCCTTGGCTCCCCACCACATTCCCCAAGATAAACCTAAGAACCTGGGAGGCCTGCTTTTTCCTGCAGTTTCTGCTGCTCATTATACACAGTGCCACATTTACCAAGGACAAATGGCTTCTTTCCATCTCCAAGCTAACTCATTGGAAGAAAAAGTAGAAGACTGGTGGTGACAAATTAGTGTTGCCGTGCGCTGCTGCCCTTGCGCACAGTGACAGCTGCATCTCCGTGGCAGCCGGGCCTCACACTGTGCTCAGCGGGTTGGTGACACGGCCCAGGAAGTGGAGGGCAGTTGAGTCTCGTTCATAGACAGCAAACAGGAATGGGTGGTTCAGGGTCACCTCCAAGACCTCTGACTGCTGGGCAGACTGTATGGGCTGCTCTTCTTCTTCTGCTTTTAGTTCAAAAAGAACGCTATTCAGCACCTGCAAAGCAGCAAGCATTGGGATGGCTCCTGGAGGCTTGCGGGGCCCAGGGAGGGCACAGGACAGCTGTGCAGTGCCACCCACAGGAGGACTTTTCTCCAGCCTACCAGGACAACACATGGTGCATGCATGCCCCTCAGTGTAGACGACTCTCACATGATGGCCCCTCTCTAAGATGTCCCTCAAACCTGCCTGTCCCCATCTTCCACCTCGCTGTCTGGGGCAGAATCCCTGGCCCCTCCACTGTGGCCTACCAGTGGTTGGTTCATTCCACTAATTTAACACAGAGGGCTCATTCCTCCCCCAACAGTGATCTCTGAGGCCACGACTGTGAGTGAAGACTTTTCTCCCCAGTACCTAGCATAGTTCCCAGAGCATCGAAGCACCTTCTCAGTTGCAGAGATGCACCATTCCAGGTGGCAGGTGAACAGTCTGCCTACTGCTCAGTGTTTTCCTACAGCAAGGAGACGTCTGACAGGGCCAGCACTGGGCCTGGGGGCACATACTCTCAAGACCCAAGTCCCAATCCTGCTGTAGGATCTGAGAGGGAACTCGAGGCTAGGCAAGGCTGGGCAGAGCCAGGGAACACAAGGTGGGGAGGGATTTGCTGCTCTCCACCTATGCCTGGAAAGCCCCAGAAAGCTCTGGTAACTTCTCTCCCACTCTGGGCATACACCCACCTTGCCATGCTCTCCTCTTCCTCCTACACTGCCACACCCAAAGTGTCCCTCCCATTACACCTCCCACCTGTGAACAGACAGGACCCAAGTCAGGCACAGATAGACGTGGCTGCACAGTACCTTTCCAACTCTGAGATTGGCATCACTGATTTTGCCCAAATTTGCCTCGGCACCCAGCAGGGTGGGCAGCTTGGCCTGGGTGAGCAGGTCCTGCAGGTCATAGGACCCTCGCAGCACCAGCTGAGGCACGGTCAGGTGGATGGGCCTGGGGAGATGAGGCACAGTTAGGAAGGTGGTTCCCAGTGTGAGGCCCTGGGCCAAATGGAGAAGACTTGCCAAAGACCTAGCAAGCCAGATGGCATGTGTCCTTGAAGAAGGAGATGTGTGCCTCCCTCATAAAGACAGAAAGTAGAATGGGAATTACCAGGGTCTCAGAGGAGGAGGAAATGGGAAGTTACTGTACAATGGGGACAGAGTTTCAGTTGGGGAAGATGAAAAGGTTCTGGAGAAGGATGGTGGTGCTAGTTGTACAACAATGTGAACGTTATTAATGCCACAGAGTTGTACACTTAAAAATGGTTTAAATGGTAAATTTTATGTTACATGTTTACAACATTTTTAAAAAAAATGACTTAAAAAAGAGTTGACTTCAGGAGGCGATTTGTGCCCCTCAGTGCCTGTCTCAGGGCAGATTTCTGGACCCTGCTGCTTGAGGCCTGGTTTGTAGGCCAGGTCTAGTGTCCCTGTGCAGGGAATAGGAGCAAAGAAACCTGCCAGCAAACCAGGGGAATTCTGGAGTCCAGGGCAGCTCCCCGAGAAAGTCTGGCCCCAAGTCTCTTAGAGGGGTGCATACCCTCCTGGGAAGTCAGACCCAAGAAGCTCTTGGAATGTAGCAGATTGTGCATGTGTGGGTGTGGGGTCAAAAAGGCCCCCCTCTAGAGGGCGTCTTGATGTGCTCTGACCTCCAAAATGGGTGGGTAAGCACAAGGAAAGCATTCTTCCTCCTTTATTTTACCTCTCCTGCACTCAGAAAGAGAGCTAGATGGATAGAGAGATGGTGGGATGGATGAACAGGCCTTCTGCTCCAGAACAGCAGGGCCACTTGCCTTGCTGGAGCCACCATGGCCCTTCCCTGCTCGTGTCCAGGGCTCAGCCTATACAGGCACATGCGTCCATCCATGCCCCCTCCCACTCTAGGCAGAAGGATTGGCAGAGCTCCCCACTTTCCAGGGGAAGCAGCCCTGCAGGTTCTGAGGGTTTCCTGGGAGACATACCGGGGAGAGAGATTCTTCATCCACATCAGGAAGTCGTGCTGGAAGGTGAGGGCCTCGACCTTGCACAGATCCGAGGAGCAGTGGGGCTGGATCAGCAGCAGACAGGCGTTCTCGCTGAGGGGCACACGGGTCATGGAAAGGTTGTTCTGGGCATCCCTCCAGTGCTGGAAGGTACCCATGCCTGAGAGCATGGGGACCAATACTGAGGTGGTGTTGTCCACCCAGAACTCCTGGAGTCCAGGCAGCAGGGAGAATCCCTTCACCTTTCCTGGAGACCCAGACAGGAGACAGAGAAGGAAGAGTCAGCTGGGGCTGGGCAGGCAGCGGGCACAGGGCTGGGGATGCTTGCTGAGCAGAGGGCAGACCAGCCCCCCCAAAAGCCCTCACTCCTGCCCTGCCCTCCTCCCAGCACAACCCAGGCTGCCTTGCATTTTCCCAGCCTCAGCACTTAACCAGCCACAGGACCCTGAGGGCCGGGCAAGTCTTTCTCCTGCAAAATCCAGCCATTTTGAGTTCACAAAGTAATAGTAACAGCCAGTGTTGAGGACATAATACATGCCAGTCAGCAACCTGAGATTTTAGACCTGTCACCTCACTTAAAGCCCATGAAGGAAATCAGAGAGCTTCAGGACCCTACCCCATTAGGAAGTGACCTGGTGAACTCACCCCAGATCTGTCCTGGTCCAAAGCCATGTCCTGGTTGGCTATGCTCACTTTTTTAAAAAAAATAAACTTTATTTTTTAGAGCAGTTTTAGGTTCACAGCAAAATTAAGAGGAAGGTGCAGAGAGTTCCCATATACCTGCTACCTCTACACACGCACAGCCTCCCCCACTATCAACATCCCAGCCAGTTGGTGCATTTGTTCCAATTGATGCACCTGCAACGACACATCATTATCACCCAGAGCTCATAGTTTACATTAGGATTCACTCTGGTGTTGTACATTCTGTGGGTTTGGACAAATGTACAACGACATGTATTCACCATTATTGTATCACACAGAAGAGTTTCACTCCTTTAAAGATCTTTGGTGCATGGTCACTTTTTAATCTGCATCTAGAGCCAGCTGTGATAGAGCCTGCTGGCTGTCCCCCAGTCTCCATCCTCCCTTTCTCAGTCAGAGTAGGAAGGGCTGGGCACATACCTCCTGGAGTGAAGGCTACATTTCTCAGGACCCCTTGCTGCTAGGGACAGATATTTGACCTAGTTGTAACCAGTGGATTTGGGCGGAAGTGCTATGTGTGACCTCCGTGCTGGGCTTTGAGGGGAGGGGCACCCTCTCCATCCCCTCCCACCAGCTGGCTGTGGCCAACAGTTGCAGAGCTGAGCTGCCAGTTGGCTCAGCTGTTGGGGAGAAGTAAGCAAACTCTTGTTGAAGGCAGTGTCACTTGGGGTCTCCCCATGACAGCAGCCAAATCTCTATCCTGAGGGCCACACTGGCACATCCTCTCCCTCTGCGATCCTCCCACTCACCTTGAAAGGCCCATCTTATGATTGTTTCTGGGAGAATAAGGTAAAGTTGAGGATGAGCCCCTGGCACTTGGCTCTTGGGATTCTGAGTAGAGGCAGCTTAAAAAGAGTCAGAGGTCCCTTTCTACTGAATCAGAGGCCTCCAAAGTGAAAGGGGGTGGACAGATGGAAGGACAGGATCCTGGAGGGAGGGAGCTGGACTGGCTTTTCCTTCCCAGGGTCTGGATCTTGTGAGAAGGGAGTGGCAGATCCAGTGTCTTCCATGCCCTTTGTACTCAGAGATCTTTTGTCATTGACAAGATTAGCTCCTGAAAGGAAGTGCCAGCAAGAAGCTGCAGTGTCCTTCCTGACAGGCTCCCCACAGGGACCTCAGTGCTGGCCCACAAAACCTGGAAGAGGTTTGTTAGTTTAGGGAGAAAAAAGGACTAAATTCTTTTCCACCAACAAAAAAAGTATGCTGCCTCCCAAAAGACGTGGGAAACTGAAACAAGGGTGGCTGCCCTGTCCTCTCTGCTCATCTGAAAAGTGCAGAGCACCATCCTCACCCAGAGGTTAAAATCTCTCAAGGTTAAGTCAACTGGTGCTGTGGAACCTGCCAGGGCCAGCACCCAGCTCGGGGTGACAGCAAGTGCCGGTCAAAGGGCGCCCTGGAGCTCCTCGCTCCCAAATCCCAGAATCTTCACTAGTTAGAAACATCCAACTGTGTGCTGAGGTCATCTAATGGAATATTATACTAAAGGGGACTTAGCACTCCTGACATAGCCTGCTTCTCTCATAAATAGACACACTGTGGTGGGCAGGAAGAGGGTGTGCCTCTCCATAGGATGGAAACTGAGGCAAGGAAGGTTAGGAAGCAAGATCAGAGGGCTGGGAAGTGGCGGGGCTGAGCGAGCATCCAAGATTTCTGCATCCTCAGCATGGTTTGCATTTTTCTACATCTCCTCCTCCTTCCTTTCTCCTCTTCTTGTCTGGCTCTATAGTGTGAATCATGAGGCCACGTGATTTCTGAAGTGAGGCCCCATTTCTGACACCAGCAGCTCTCTGGCTCTGCCTTTTGCAGGACTTTCTCAGTGAGCACTCCTTCTGGGGCTCTCCTTAGGGACAGCAGGCCAGGCCCAGAGGCCCCCTCTGCCCTCCATGGGGTGCAGCAACCATCAGCTGGATTGCCCCTGTGCTGGACTCTGCTCTCATGTCCTGTCAGTGCTGGGATCTGAGCAATGTTGGGTCTGTCATTGTCCTCCTGTACCACCAGCAGGCTGGAGGTCCTTTCCTTTGTGGTTTTATAGACTTCCAGGATATTACCCAAGGAAGAAAATGACCATGCTCTATTTAAACCTGTCTCCATCACCACAGTTCTATCTTTCAACTGCTTGCTTACTTGGCTCTCTGTCCCTCATGAATTCTCTAGAACCTCATCAATATCCCTCAAACACACCCCTCCCCAACCCACCCATCAATTCTCAGAACCACTGGCTTAGCGCGTGCTCTCGAGAGAGTTTGCCTGGACTATTGCATAACTTTCCAACGACCCTCCCCGCCTCCAATGCACACAACACAGGCCACTGGGATGACCTCTGAGCAGAATGCCTGCCCATTCAAATACCTACCCACCAATGAACCCCAAACTTCTCAGCATCACATTCAAAGCCTCAAAATCTGGCCCAACTCATCATTCCAGCCCTGCCCTCCCCAGGTGCTGTTCTCTCATTCTAAGCTCTGGATAAGCAAAGATGCTCTTGTTCTGATTCCCGGCCCTGAACTTGGCAGCTTTTGCTCACCTGTCTGCTCCTCCCCTTCACTGTAGCCCTACTCCCCTCACCTCCCTGAGGCCTTTACTCCGCTCCCTCCTTTGAGTGCTCTGAGCCCAGAGTCCCTTCCTAGACACTGCCACCTGCAGCTTTGTAACCAAGGTGTTTGCTTGCGGGATCTATCTCTCCCAATGAATTTTAACAAGCAGCTCAGGGTCAGTGCCTGTGCAGCCTTCCAACTTGGGCCTTCTGAGATGCTCAGCTAAAAGTCTTGATTTATTAATCCTCAACAATTATTTGTTGAATGAATGAACGATCTGTGTAGTAGGGATTTTTTGGTAATAACTTCTCCCAACATGAAAGTGACTTAAGTAAACAAATTGGTTATTTTTGCATGGGACAGGAACCCATCCCTTCTGAACATGGAGGTGGACTGTGGGGCCAGGAAATGTGGGTTTGGATCCCAGGACCTCTGCTTGTGGCTGCGCCATCTGGAACATGTCACTTTGTTTCTCTGTCTCTATTTCTTCATCGGTAAACAGAGGCAGTGATATCTCTTCACCATATTCCAAGGGGATTAAATAATGAGAGTAAAAGAATGCAGTGTAGTAGCTGTGCATAGTGGGGGCAGCTGCTCAACCAACGCTCATCCAAGGAGCCAAGTGGAACAGCCACTTTTGTCCTTGAGGGTGGTCTCCAGGTACTTCCTTGTGCCCATCACCCTTCCCATCTCCAAGGCCCAGCCCAGCCCACCTCAGCTGGAACATGGAACATTGGGACCATAGAGATAGAACTGCCACCATTTGGCACCCGCCTGGGAATAGAACCCACCCGATGGGTTTGCCTTACCTTGGAAGTGGACATAGGCATTGAAGAGTAGCGTGCTGTCTGGGCTGCCTCCTGTCAGGGGTCTGTTCATTTTCCACCCTGTTACAGCCTCTATGAACCTGCTGATCTTCTCAGCAGCGAGATCTGGGTCTGTGGATAAGTCTAGAGAGCGTGGGAGGGTGATGGGGGCAAAGGGAGCCAGGCCCTGCACAAATGGCTGCTTTAGGTGCAGGGTTGGGGCTGTGAACAGGCCCACCACTGTGGATAGGAGCAGCCTGGCTTGGCCATTAGCCCCACCCTGGGTGACTAGAAGGCCCTGGATGGTCTGCAGAGCAGAGAGGACCTTGTGACCATCCAGCCGGGAGGTGCAGCCCTGATCTTCCCCAGGGACGCCCAGGAACGCCTGTAGTCTGTTGGCCGTGGGGTCCAGGGCTCCCAGGTAGAAAGAGGCCAGGGTGCCAAAGAGAGTTGTTGGGGAGAGGATGGCGGAGCTGGCTGTGTTGCACATCTCGCTCAGCATCTTATACATGCGGAAGCCCATGAAGTTGAGCAGCATCCCCACCTCCGCAGCCCTCATTCTGTCTTCAGCCCCCAGCTTCTTGGCAGTGAGCACCTGCTGTTCTCGCAGGGCCTCCTCATCCACAGGGGACATCTTGGCCTGAATTGGGACAGGTGTGAAGGTCGAGTCTTTGGGTGTCTCTGCATTGGACTTCTCCAGCTGGTCACAGCTGCTCTTGCTGTAGACGAGGAGGTGGAAGGGGTGTATGTACACCCGGTCACCAAGGGCCAGGCCAGCCCAGGCCAAGAGACAGAGGATGGTGGCCCTCAGGCTCACACCAGCAGCAGCCATCTCTGATGGGGGCACTGGCTTCTGTGTACCCTGAAATATCTTGTGAAGGGTGAAAGGTGATTATTAAGTGCCCTCTAGCCAGACTTTTACTTGTTACAATATTCCCTGCAACAATTTAGCCCAGGAGAAATCTACCCATGTCTACAAACTTCAAAGAGAAGAAATCGATTCAAAGATCCATGGGAAAGAGCTCCATGATCCAGGTGCAAATGCATGGCTATGGACTCAGTTGTGCTTTTGGAGGGTTTTATTTTGGGATTGGTTCTGTTTAATTTTTAAAATGGTGAAAATGTCTTAAGGCATTTGTGAACTTTAAAGAAAAATAAAGAATTGTCTATTAAATCAAATAAAAATGTAGACACAATGTTTTCATTGTAGAAAATGTTCAGTGTAGAAAAATGTTTTCACAAAATATTGCAAGCACTTTTCTTCGAGAATATGAGTGGCTGATATTATTTTTACCTTATGTTAATCTGTGATATTATGCTTTAGTCAAATTAATGTTTAATAGAAGAGTAATATGGAAACATTTTAACTTATTTTTAAAGGAATATTTTAACAATAAAGTATCACAATATTTGTGTGAAAATAAAATTTCATATGTTGAAGTCCTAATCCCCAGTATCTCAAAATGAGACTGTATTTGGAGCTGGAGTCTTGAAAGGGGTGATTTAGGTTAAATGGAGTCATTGGGTGGGCCCTAATCTAATCTGACAGGTGTCCTTATAAGAAGAGGGGATCAGGACACAGACACACCCAGAGGGAAAACCATGTGAAGACACAGGGAGAAGACAGCCATCTGCAAGCCACGGAGAGAGGCCTCAGTAGAGGCCAACCCTGCCAACACCTTCATCTGGACTTCTAGCCTCTTGAATCATGAGAAAATAGATTTCTATTGTTTAAGCCCCCAGTCTGGGGTACTCGTTATGGCACCCTAGTAAACTAATACACCCACGTGCCTATGGCTGTAAGTTTTTCCGTAGAAAACCAAATGTGGGCCAGACAGCAGGTCTTTAAGGAGGCCTCCTAGCCCCTGGTAGGTGGTAAACTGGTTTGGAATATAAGACTAACACACACAGAGGTTTTCCCTACATTATAAATCAGTCTGGCGAGAAAAATCCAACTGCGCTCTATCACCCAGGAAATGTACACCTATGTTCCCAGCTAAGGTGTGTAACTTACAATAGAGACCTCATGTTTGTATTGTAAGTGATGGTTCACAAAAGCCTTTCCCCATAGATTATCCCATCTATCATTACGCTAATGATGTAAGGAAGGAATTGTTTCACTTCTTTGCAGACACAGAAAGAGGAGTCCTGAAAAGTGAAGAAATGTTCTTAAGTTCATACAGCAAATAGGTAACAGATGTGATTCAAACCTACTTTTACTCTCACAGGTCATTCTCAACCCAGGTACGCACTGGACTCACCTGGGAAGCTTTAGAAATTGAAGGCCGGGGTCTCATCACCAGAGATGCTAATTAAGTGGTCCTGGGCATGGCCTGGGAATGGCTTTGTAGTGTCCTTGCAGTCCTAACATGCAGTCAGGAATAAGCACCATGGGCTCAGCCTGAAGCCCAGGCATTTTCCACCTGTCTCAACACCCAAACCAGCTAGCAACTATTACTGTAGAGTGGAACCCTGTGGAGCTCTAAATCATCCCTGCCCAGCCTGATTTCACTGGTCTGTGCTGGGGCCAGGTATAGAGTTTTTAAAAACTTCCCAAGTGACTCTGATGTGCAGCCATGGTTGGGAATGTCTGCCCTAGACCTGGGTCTCTAGGGCTGGGCTACGGATCTCCAGCGCCTTTCTCTCTCTAGAGCCCCATGATCCTGCTCCTGTCTCACCCTGGCCAACAGCACACAGAAGTAGCTGGGAGGAGGAGAAGGGCCTGGATTTGGCCATGGAGGCAAACACAGCTTCTCCCTGCTTTGTGGCTCCTGCACAGCACAGGCTTCACCATTGCAGGTGAAGCAATTTCATGGATTATTTACAAGACAGAGGCTGCTGTTTGCTCTCAACTGTGATCACTTGCTGCTGCCTGGCTGGTTCTAAGTCAGCATGCAGCAGGGTCCTGAGAAGAAGAGGGCACTCCAAGTGTGTGGACATGAGGTCCTATCCTCTGACTTCTTCCTGCTCCACTCCTCCTTGCTCCCCCTCTTCACTAGCCCCTCCTTCTAGGCGTCCCTGCTCCTCTTGGCTCCGTGGCTGAATGAAAATGATGGGGATGGCAGCCAGCACTTAGGTAATGCCTATCACTGCTGGGCCCTGTTCTAGTGTTTCTCCTGCATCAATTCATCTAATTTTTACAGTTGCCCTCACCTGTTGAGGCTGCCTGACACCACATTCACACTGTGACTGTCCCTGCACGCCTGGCACTCTGAACTCATTTGTCCTGCTCCACTTTCCTTTTACCAGCACTGATCACCTTATGTTACCCCATACCCATTCTTTATATGTTTCTTTAATTCTTGTGGTGTTTTTGCCTGTCTCCTCCCATCTGAATGCTAATCCTATGAGAGCGGGGTTCTTGTTCTGTTTCACTCACTGAACCCACACCCAAAAATGTGCCTGGGACATAGTAGTCACTTGATAAGTAGTTGTTACATGAATTAATTCATGCTGTTTTGCAGAGGAACAGAGAGGTTCGGTGACTTGCTCAAGGTCACACAGCTAGTAAGAGACAGAAGTAGGATTCAAATCTAGACCCCCTGACATGAGAGTCCACACATTGAAGCACCAATCTATATTGCTTCTTAAACAAAATAATAAGAATTTGCCTTTTTAGTTTATCCTAAAGTTTAGAAAGCACTGTCACATTATATTTGATCTCTTAATTTACATCATAGTCCATGAGTATGGGGGCCAAGGATTGTTATTAGTCCCATTTTATGGATGAACAAACCAAGGCTCAGGGAGACAGAATGATGAGGTTGATTGCACAGACTCATGCCTTGAGCCCAGGACTAGGAGTCATGGCTGCCTCAAGGGAGGTTCTGGGAGACAGAGGCCACCCCTCACCTGAGCCCTGTGGGGATGCAGCTCTGGGAGGAGCCTGGCCCCTCATCCCCAGCTCTGCTGCCTATACACCAAGCCTTTCTGCTCCTTCTGGCTGGAAGAGGACCCTGCAGACTCTTGGCCACCATGACTCTGCTCTGGTGCCTGCCCCTGAGGGCCCAGCCCTGCTCAGAGGGACCAAGGGGGACCCGGCCACCCTGCCTACTGCTGAGGAGGAGAAGTTCCTGTGGTAAGAGCCAGGGTGGGCTGAGGGCAAAGACAGTTCATGTCTGGATGTCTGGTATGACAGGATGGGGAGATATCTTCTGAATATTCAGTAGTCATGTCCCCTGTGGCACAGGTCACTACTGACCCCTCCGGCTTCTGGCTCCTGGGTGCCATTTAGCCACTGCCTCCCAGCAGCTCTCCCTGACCCCCCCACCAGAGCCCCCGGCTTTCTACTCTCCTCAGACCCTGAGAGAGACTGGGAAGAAGAAGGAGCTGGGGAGGAGTTCTGTGTGGAGAGGGGCTCCCAGCTTACCTTCTGCTCAGTCCCCAAGACAAAGGCAGCCTTTTCCCCTGGCCAGGCCCCTGAGGCCCTATTTATATCTGAGGGGTGGAGATGGAGCCATTCCCAGATCAATCTGTGCCCAGGCTTGGGGGGAAGGGGTTACTTACATCACTTGGCCTGGGCCGTGGGGGTGGGGCCCTCAGGCAGCCTAGGCTGACTAGGGGGATGGACGCCAGAGCGACTCTCATGCTGGGACTCCTTCCAGGAAGTCAGGGTGATTGATACACACTTTTGCTGCTGAACAGAATGAACCAGTACACACTCGAGTTACACATTTACTGAAGTTCCCTTGAGCTGGGGCCATGGTTACCAGATCAGGAAGAGTCCCACGTAGATGTGTGATGTGTCTCTTCCCTGAGATGTGAGGGCCTGAGGCCAGCCCCCCAAGCCTTCTGAATGAGCCCCCTTGAGGTGTGCTTCTGAGCAGCCCCAAAAATGTGCACACTCTTGGGCCCAAGGAGGAGGGGAAAGAGCAGTGCTCAGGTGGCTTGGGAGGGACTTCTGACCCTACGGCCTTGAGAGGCCCAGGGGTTGTCCAAACAGCCATTAGGCACCTACTCCATGTGAGGCACTCTGACAGGCATGAGGAGAAGCACAAACAAGAGATAGCACCCTCTAGAGGCTTGTGACTCAGCAGGTGAGACTGTCACACACAGTCAGTAGTACAGCCAGATGGAAAGGCAACAACAAAATACTTTCAGATCGTGGGAAGGAACCATCCGTTAAAGCTTGGGAAGTGTTCAGGGAGAAATGTCATTTAAGTCAGACCTTGAAGGATAAATAAGTTGGATTTAGAAGTTGAAGAAGGGATTTTCAGAGGTAGAGGCTTATATGATAGCAACAAAGAGACAGAAAAGCTTGGGGCTTTTCTTGGGCCCACCAGCACGCCCAGGTGCTAGAAAGGAGGTCAGTGATAGCAGCAAAATTGCTGCTGCTCCCTGTACATGCCCCCCAGGGACATGAGGGTCCTCAGTCCTTCCTGCGGGGTCCCCTGGACACAGAACTTCAGGTCAAACTCTCCAGGAGTTGGAGATGACACAAAAGATGAAACCTGCTTGCCACCCCAGATTTGGGGTGTGTGAAGTGAGTGATATGGAAAGGAAGGACACTGGTTAGAGCCCAAACACCACACTTGGAGATCAAAGTCAATGCCACAAGAGGGAGGGATTAACAATGTCTGACCAGGGGACTGACATGATGCTTGACTTCTGCTGTTAAAAATTTACTTTAATAGTGATACTGTGATAGGAAGGCTGGAGGAAAGATGGAGAAAGATAGGCATCAATTTTCCAAGCTCAAGTGACTGAGAGAATGATGAAACCAATAACGAAGAGAGGGATGCAGGAAGTATAAGAGCTTTGGGGAAGGAATGGCAAAAGTTTGATTTTGGATGGGCTTCTTTTGAGGCATCTATTGGAACCCAGCTGTGAATACTTGGGTAGACAGTTTTGATGGAGATCTGGAGGTCTGGAGGGCTAGAGACACAGATGTGGGAGGCAAATACATCATAGCATAATTCACGGCCTATGGATGAAGATGTTTTAAAAATGAGGACAGGAAGGAAGAGGGAAATCTAGGGAGATGGGGGATGGGAAAGGAGTCAGCGCAGGAAGAGTCTGAGAGTCAGTGCATGAAACAGGAGATGGTGTTCCAGAAGCCAGGGGGAAGGTTTTGAGAAGTGATGGGTTAGGGCCTGAAAGAGGTCTTTTGGGCAGTATGTCATAATGGCTTAAAGTCATTGGTGCTGAGATGTCTCCACCCAAGGCATTCTTGATCAATCATTTACCAACTCTTTATTGTTCAAAGACCAAGAGAAGGTGAGTAGAGGTCATGAGTGAGTTGGAGAGGGACTCAGAGAAGGATGAGGGAGGGGCCAGACTGAGATGGGTTGGGAAGCCAATGGAAGAAGCAGGGCAGACTGAATTGTGAGCTCCTCTTTAAAGAAATGTGGCAATGAAAGGAAAGGGATCTGGAAATCTCCAGCCTCAACTCTAAGAAGGAAGAAAGAATTAATATTTATTGAGCAGTTGCTGCTGGCCAGTTGCATAAATCTTCTCAACATGTCTGCAATACAAATTCTACCATACCCACCATCTAGAGAGAGAAAACTGAGGCCCAAAGAGGTGCAGCAAAATGTCACCCAGAAAAGATGGTGAATCCAGGTCTAACACACTCATTTTTTTCCTACCACATTCATTCATTTGGTTAACAACTATTTTTTGAAAGCCTCCAACTACACGCCAAAGAACGGAATTTGTCTCTGAGGCAACAACTGAAAACAAATCAGGCACAGTACCCCCTCATGGTAAGATGTCAGAATTAATCAATTATTGCACAAATAATGAGTTCTTTGCAGTTGGGATAAATGTTAAGAAGGAAAGAGTACAGAGCAACCTAAGTATAAAATGGAAGCCTAGTCTAGCCTGAAGGGTCAGGAAGACTGTCAGGAGCTGACAGGGCAAGATCTTGAGGATGAGTGTCAGGACTACTGAGTCCTTGGAGGGAGCAGTCTGGTTGGGGGCCAGGCCCACACATTGAGGGCTAACCTAGCTGGTGTCCAGGGCCCCTCCCACATCTAACAGTCCATGATTCTGCCCTGAGTGACCATGAGCACCCTTCTAGCCTAGGATTCTGTCACCTACCTTCTTAGTAAACTTGCCTGGCCCTGCAGGTTTCCCTGCCCTGAAGGAAAGATGCACCTGGCCTAGGGAAGGGCTTGGCTGAGAAAGGAGCTCTCCTTAAGCTTATTTGGCAACCCACTTCCCCTCAGGCACTTGGTTTGAGAATTACAAATAAAATTTAGGTTGTGCCTGTTGATGTGGAATTGAAGTGTAATTTCCAATAATGAGTCTTAGTCCAGCTCTCCAGAGGACTGGGAATGCTTCACAAAAATGACAGTGTCAAGGGCAGGGGGACACCTGCTATCTGGACAAACCCACTGCACTTATCATTATTAAACTGATTAAATTTGGGGAGGGGCCTTGCACCCCAAATATGTGTGTCACTAGGTTTTGCTGTATTATCTCAAAATGGCCCAACAACAGAGGCTGAACTAAGGCATGAAGAATTGAATCATGGGACCATGGAACTGGAAGGAGCCTCCTGACAGTACCACCTTCAGATCCTGCAAGCCATGCTCCAGAGGACCTTCCTCTAAATTTTCTAAGTTCTTTGGTGCCTGGGACTGTCAGGTGGCAGGACCATAATTCGTGTGGTCCCTGGTTCCTGTTTCTCCCACTCAGTGCACTCCTCATCCCTTCCACTCATCCCCAAGTTGCACTAGGGGTTGACCAGACATCTAAGTAGCTCTAGAACTCTTGCCTGTGGAGCATTTGAGTTCTAGGGGGACAGTTGACTAATCGAGTCACTCTTACTGGCTGGCACAAGGTTTCTTTCACTGATATTAAATAGCATAATCACATAAGATTGGGCTGCCAGAATGTCACTGATGTTCTCCTTTGTGGGTGACTCTCATGTCACTCATAGGACTTCAGAGTTCTGAGCTACCAAGGGCCCACTGCCAACTCTTCGGCTCAAGCCATGTATGTGGGCCCATGTGTCTGCTCTCATCCACCTGTGTTCCATGTGTCCTCTCTGCTCTATAGTACCTAAGGGTGTGAGGGGCAGCAGGCATCCTTCTCATGTGACCCTGGCCTCCGGCCCTCAGAATACTCACCACACACTCTCCACAGGCTCTGTACCCCTGTGTCAGGCAATCCTCCACGGGTGACTGTCCTATCTCTTCCAAGGACTTTCAAAATCATTGCTGTGTTAGGCAACGAGTCCTTCTGATAGATGCCCTCTCTTGCCTCAAATCAGTGCAGTAACATTGTGCTCTCCAGGGTTGGCCTTCAGCCATGCCAGATGAGAGAGGGACATTCCTTGGGACAATGAGACCCCTCTTTTCTCTCATACCATGGCTCCTTGCCTATCCTCCCTGATGGTGTTGGGTGTGGAAAGCAAGTTTAGTAAACACTGAGAAAGACTACACTCTAGGAATGCACCCTGCCTGCATGGCCTACAGAGCTCAGGAAAATACACGGTTGGAAGTGTGGGAAACTGGAATTGGCCACCCCAAGATATATCTCTTTGTCATGAGGATTATTTTGGGGCTGGTTACTTTTAAAAACTGCAGACAGGAAAGAAACTCTGAAAAGTAGAATTTACTTACTCTTTGTTAGGAAACATTTACATTGTAAAGGAAATCTCCATCTGTACATGTATCTCCCTCTCTGTACCAGGAAGAAGGGGGGATGACCTTATCTCTAGAAACTCTCATCAATGTAGAAGGCAAGGACTTAAATCTGCATAATAATCTTACTCTTGTTTACTGTACTTGTCCGGTAACCTCGTGTAACTGACTCCCCCCCACCCCCAACATCCTCCTTTGTCTTTAGCTGAAAATGATATTTAAGGTGGTGGCTTCAGCCATTTTGGTGAGTTGCTCAGGTTGCCTGAGCCTCTCCCATGTATACATGTTATAAAGCTTTGTTTAATTTTCTGCTGTTATTCTGTCTCATGTGAATTAAATTCATTCTCTGGCTAGAAGAACCCTGAGCATGTAGAGTAAATGTCTTCCTCCCCTACAGAAGATGTGCTGTTCTGTGTTAGTGCTATAAAAATTCCAAACAGTAAGTTTAACATGGCTAGAAAAATATTTGTAATTCAGACTTTCCTATAGGTAAGACTTTCACTTGTGGTCATCATCAACAAAGAGTAGTAGCAACCTTGGTGAGAGTCACTGGAAGCCAGCATCTCCAGGTGTCACAGGGGATGATGTGGATTTGGGAGGGATGGCCTGCCAGCATTGAACACATGGAGTTAGGAATTGAAAGGGCAGGAAGTTCTTTTTTAAAAAAAAATTTATTTATTTATTTTTTTAATTGCAGTAACATTGGATTATAACATTATATAGCTTTCAGATGTACATCATAATGTATTTTGAATTCTGTGTAGATTGCATCATGTTCACCACCCAAAAAGTAATTATAGTCCATATGCACTCACATGTGAGCCTAATCACCCCTTTTGCTCTCCTCCCCCTTCCCCTATGGTAACCACCAATCCAATCTCCATTGCTTAGTGTTTGCTTGTCATTGTTTTTATCTTCTACTTATGAATGACATCATGTGGTATTTGACTTTCTCCCTCTGACTTACTTTACTCAACATGATACCCTCAAGGTCCATCCATGTTGTCACAAATGACGGGATTTCATCATTTCTTATGGCTGAGTAGTATTCTATCGTGTATAAATGCCACATCTTCTTTATCCATTTGTCCCTTGATGGGCACCTAGGTTGCTTCCAAGTCTTGGCTATTGTGTATAATGCTGCAATGAACATAAGGGTGCAAGTATCTTTATGCCTTTGCATTTTAAAGTTCTTTGGATAAATACCCAGCAGTGGGATAGGTGGATCATATGGTAGATCTATTCTTAATTTTCTCAGGATACTCAATACTGCTTTCCATAGTGGCTGCACCAGTTTACACTCCCACCAGCAGTGTACAAGCATTCCCTTCTCTCCACATCCTCTCCAACATTTGTTTCCTGTCTTGTTAATTATAGCCATTCTGACCAGAGTGAGGTGATACCTCCTTGTAGTTTTGATTTGCATTTACCTGATAGCTAATGATGTTGAGCATGTTTTCATATGCCTGTTGGCCATCCATCTATCTTCTTTGGAGAAATCTCTGTTCAGATCCTTTGGCCATTTTTTAATTGTATTGTTGGTTTTTTTGTTGTTGAGCTGTATGAGTTCTTTGTATATTTTGGATATTAACCCCTTATCTGATATATGGTTTGCAAATATCTTCTCCCAACTGTTAGGTTGTCTTTTCATTTTATTGATGGTTTCCTTTGCTGTGCAGAAGGTTTTTAGTTTGATGTAGTACTATTTGTTCATTTTTTCTTTTGTTTCCCTTGCCCAGTCAGACATGGTACTTGAAAATATGCTGCTAAGACTGATGTCAAAAAGCGTACTGCCTATGTTTTCTTCTAGAAGTTTCATGGTTTTTGGTCTTACATTCAAGTCTTTAATCCATTTTGAGTTGATTTTTGTGCATGGTGTAAGGGACTTGTCTACTTTCAATCTTTTGCATGTGCTTGTCCAGTTTTCCCAACACCATTTATTGAAGAGACTCTCCTTTCTCCATCGTATGCTCTTGGCTACCCTGTTGAACATTAGCTGTCCATAACTGTGTGGGTTATCTGGGTCTCGATTCTGTTCCATTGATCTGTGTGTCTGTTTTTGTGCCAGTACCATGCTGTTTTGGTTACTATGGCTTTGTAGTATATTTTGAAATCAGGGAGTGTGATACCTCCAGCTTTGTTCTTTTTTCTCAGGAATCCTTTGGCTATTCAGGGTCTTTTGTTGTTCCATGTAAATTTTAGATTCTTTGTTCTATTTCTGTGAAAAATGTTGTTGGAACTTTGATAGGGATTGCATTGAATCTATAGATTGCTTTAGGAAGGATGGACATTTTAACGATGTTAATTCTTGCAATCCAAGAGCATGAAATATCTTTCCATTTCTTTGTGTCTTCTTTGATTTCTTTCAACAATGTTTTATAGTTTTTGATGTACACATCCTTCATCTCTTTGGTTAAGTTTATTCCTTGGTATTTTATTCTTTTTGTTGCAATTATAAATGGGATTGTATTCTTAATTTCTCTTTCTGCTACTTCGTTGTTAGTGTATAGAAACACAACCAATTTTTGTACGTTGATTTTGTATCCCATGACTTGACTGTATTCCTTTATTGTTTCTAAAATTTTTAGTGGATTCTTTAGGGTTTTATAGATATAAAATCATGTCATCTGTAAAGAGTGACAGTTTCACTTCTTTTCCAATATGGATCCCTTTTATTTCTTTTTCTTGCCTGATTGCTCTCGCTAGGACTTCCAATACTCTGTTAAATAATACTGGTGACAGTGGGCATCCTTGTCTGGTTCCTGTTCTTAGAGGGATAGCTTTCAGTTTTTCTCCATAGAATGATATTTGCTGTGGGTTTGTCATATATGGCCTTTATTATGTTGAGGTATTTTCCTTCTGTACCCATTTTATTTAGAGTTTTTATCATAAATGGATGCTGTATCTTGTCAAATGCTTTCTCTGCATCTATTGAGATGATCTTGTGATTTTTATTCTTCATTTTGTTAATTTGGTGTATCACGTTGATAGATTTGCAGATGTTGAACCACCTCTGAATCCCTGGAATGAAACCAACTTGATCATAATGTATGATCTTTTTAATGTACTGTTGTATTCTATTTGCTAGTATTTTGTTGAGGGTTTTTTCATTGATGTTCATCAGTGATATTGGCCTGTAATTTTCTTTTTTAGTGTTGCCCTTGTCTGGTTTTAGTATCAGGATAATGTTGGCTTTGTAGAATGAGTTAGGAAGCCACCCCCACTCTTCTATTTTTTGGAAGAGTTAGAGAAGGATAGGTATTATGTCTTCTCTGAATGTTTGGTAGAATTCACCAGGGAAGCCATTTGGTCCTGGACTTTTATTTTTGGGGAGGTTTTTGATTGCTGTATCGATCCCCTTACTGGTGATCGGTCTATTCAAATTTTCTACTTCTTGGTCCAGTTTTGGAAGGTTGTATGTTTCTAAGAATTTATCCATTTCTTCTAGATTATCCAATTTGTTGACATATAGCTTTTCATAGTATTCTCTTATCTTTTATATTTCTGAGGTGTCCATTGTAATCGCTCCTGTTTCATTTCTGATTTCATTTATTTGAGCCTTCTCTCTTTTTTTCTTGGTGAGTCTAGCTAAGGGTTTGTCAATTTTGTTTATCTTTTCAAAGAACCAGATCTTGGTTTCATTAATTTTTTCTATTTTTTTAGTCCTATATCATTTATTTCTGCTCTTATTTTTATTATTTCCTTCCTTCTGCTGATTTTGGGCTTTGTTTATTCTCGTTTATCCAGCACCTTTAGATGCAATTTTAGATCGTCCATTTGGGATTTTTCTTCTTTGTTGAGGTAGGCCTGAATTGCTATAAACTTCCCTCTTAGATCTGCTTTTGCTGTTTCCCACAGATTTTGGCATGTCGTATTTTCATTTTCATTTGTTTCCAGGAAGTTTTTTATTTCTCCTTTGATTTCTTCATTGACCCAATCATTGTTTTGTAGCATTTTGTTTAATCTCCACGTTTTTGTGGCTTTTCGGGTTTTCTTCCTGTAGTTGATTTCTAGTTTCATACCTTTGTGGTCAGAAAAGATGCATGGTATTATTTCAATCTTCTTAAATTTATTGAGACTTTGTTTTGTGGCCTACTATGTGTTCAATCCTGGAGAATGTTCCATGTGCATTTGAAAAGAACCACGTTTCTTATTCTGTGATTTTTGGATGGAATGTTCTGTATATATCTACTAAGTCCATCTGGTCTAATGTGTCCTTTAAGGCCAGTGTTTCCTTATTGACCTTCTGTTTGGATGATCTATCCATTGGTGTAAGTGGAGTGTTAAAGTCCTCAACTATTATTGTGTTACTGTCTATTTCTCCTTTTATGTCTGTTAATAATTGCTTTATATATTTAGGTGCTCCTATGTTGTGTGCATAGATATTTACAAGTGTTACATCCTCTTGTTGGATTGTTCCCTTTATCATTATGTTGTGCCCATCTTTGTCTCTTGTTACAATTTTTGTTTTAAAGCCTATTTTGTCTGATGTAAGTACTGCTACTCCTGCTTTCTTTTCTTTGCCATTTGCATGGAATATGTTTTTCCATACTTTCACTTTCAGTCTGTGAGTGTCTTTAGGTCTGAAGTGTGTCTCTTGTATGCAGCATATACATGGGTCTTGTTTTTTATCCACTTGGCCACCCTATGACATTTGATAAGAGTATTTAGTCCATTGATGTTTAAAGTAGCTATTGATAAGTATGTATTTATTGCCATTTTATTACTTTTTTTCCTGGGTGTTTTAGTATTTCTTCTCTGTTCCTTTCTTTTTATCTTGCTCTCTTCCCTTGTGTTTGATGGCTATCTTTAGTAATATGTTTGATTTCTTTTGTCTTACTTTTTTCTTGCTTGTTATAGATTTCTGATTACCATGAGGATCCTATTTAATATTCTGTGTATATAACAGTCTATATTGAGTTAATAGACTCTTTAGCTTGACTTGTTTCTAAAAGCTCTACTTTTTCACTCCCTTCCTCCCACATTTTACGTTTTTCAAACCATATAGTCTCTTGTTTAGTGTGTGTCTATCCCTTACCCTCTTATCATTGACATAGGTGATTTTAGTACATTTGTCTTTTAACCTTCATATTATCTTCACAGGTAGTTGATCTGCTACCTTTACCATATTTTTACCTTTACATGTGATTTTATTGCCTGATTTTTGTTGTTCTTGTTGTTTTTTGATAATTTTTAAATCTCTATTTGTGGTCATTTCTTTCCCACTTAAATGAGTCCCTTCAGCATTTCTTGTAGAACTGGTTTCTTGATGATAAACTCCTTTAATTTTTGCCTGTCTGGGAAGATCTTTCTGTCTCCTTCAATTCTGAATGACAACCTTGATGGATAGAGTATTCTTGGATGTAGGTTTTTTCCTTTTAGCACTTTAAATACAATGTGCCATTCTCTTCTTGCCTGTAGGGTCTCAGCTGAGATTTCCACTGATAGCCTGATGGGCTTCCGTTTGTATGTCACTTATGGCCTTTCTCTTGCTGCTATTAGGATTCTCTCTTTATGTTTAATTTTGGACATTTTAATTATAATATGTCTTGGTGTGGACCTCTTTGGGCTTATCTTGTTTGGAGTTCTCTGTGCTTCCTGAACTTGGATGTTTGTTTCCTTCCTCAGGTTAGGAAAATTTTCATCTATTATTTCTTCAAGTAAATTTTCTGCCCGTTTCTCTCCCTCTTCTCCTTCTGGGACACCTATAATACAAATGTTAGTGCGCTTGATATTGTCCCAGATTTCCCTTAGTCTGTACTCATTCTGTCTCTTTTTTCTTTTTTCTGTTCTGTTTGGGTGATTTCCTCTAGTCTTTCTTCTAGTTCACCGATCCATTCTTCTGCATCCTCTACTCTGCTATTGAGTCCCTCTGGTGAATTTTTCATTTCCAGTAGTGTATTCTTCATTTCTGATAGATTCTTTTAATATCTTCCAGTTCTTTTCTGATGAGCTCACTGTGTTCATCCAGTCTTCTCCCAATATCTGTGAGCATCCTCATGATATTTTGTTTGAACTCTTTGTTGAGTAGGTCACTTGTTTCTGTTTCATTTAGTCCTTTTCCTGGGGTTTTGTCCTGTTCCCTTGCTTGGAAAGTATTCCTTTGTCTCCTCATTTTGCTGTGCTTATTTCTATATATTAGGTGAGTTGGCTATATCTCCTGATCTTAGAGAAGTTGCCTTATGTATGAGATGCCTTATGAGGCCCAGCAGTGTGCTTCCCTCTTGTCACCAGTCCAGAAGAGCCAAGAGTGACCCCTTTGTCCGCTACTTGTGTCCTTTTGCTATGGCAAGGTTGCTCCCACTGCAGGTACCCAGGGAGTCTAGTCTTTCCTTCTCTGGCCAGTTGTTTATAAATCTTGTTTGGGGAGCCTCAGCACTGTTGGCTACAAAGTCTATCAGCACACTCCTATTGAAATTTTCCTCTTAATTGGGTTGGTACCCAGTGTAGCTGGTTGCTAGGCTCAGGGTCTTACAGTTGTGATAGGCCTCAGGACTATAAGGCTGTTGTCAGTTCTCTTAGGAGTGCAGCTGAGTGGGGCTGGCCCTAGGCACAGCACTCAACTGTTTCAGGCTTTGGAAGGTGGGGCTGATCCTTTTTATGGCTATTTGTGAAACACAGGTCTTCTGCTGCTGATAAGCCTCACCCCAGACAGGATCTACACACTGTCAACACAGTCCTGGTCCATGCAAACTTCTCAACCCCACGGAGGATACCCTGATGCCACACTGCAGAGGCCCCCACCTCTCCACCAATGCCCCCCACAGTTCACCTGGTCCTCACAGAGGCCCTGCCCCCACAGAGGCAAACACCCTTGCCTGCCAGTAGAGGATCAAGGCACCCAGTCAATGCAGGATGAAAAGTAGCCTGGGGGCTTGCTATTAGGTGGGGCCAGTCCCTAGGGTGGGTTGCCTGCCCTGGCTGAACTGGATTAAATCTGTGTTCTAGTGGGTTTGGCAGACCCCTGGGATAGCAGACCAAGGGATGAACCTCAATGGTGCCCACTGGGGTCTGTGTCAGCATGCCTGGACCAGTTCAGAACAATGGCCTCCACCAACATCTCAGTCTCCAGAGTTCCCTCCTCTCACCAAGATGCCCCTAGAGCCCACCAGGTGAGTCTCATTTCACCAACGGACTGTCAGCCTTCTCTCTGGTGATTTTCGGTTGCTACAATGAATGAGTTTGTGCATGGGCCCTTTAAGATCCACGTATTTTTGGCTTTCAGTGGATAGCTTTTCTGGGCATATCCTCACTGCAACAGAGCCAGACAGTAAGACCCCCATCTCAGTTGGGCTGAGTCTGAAGGATGCTTACAGCAGTAGGGGCCCCCCACTCGACCTCACTCCTCCAGGGAGGGCTGCGTACCTTAGGATGTCTCACACCTCGCCAGCTGAGAAGCTCCACTGCTCTCAAAGGTGGCTTTTCTCCTCTCCAGCAGGAATTTCTGCCTCTTCTGCCTTAGTCAGGACTGTCCCTTGTTGTGGGGGTTCTTTTTATCCAGTTTTCAGTTTTCAATCTGGGGTAGTTTTTCCATAAAATAGTTGTAACTGGTTGTTTTCATGGGAAGAGATGAGTTCAAAGTCTGCTTATGTCCCCATCTTGATGAGATCCCCAGGGCAGGAAGTTCTGATTGTTTTAAGACAAACAGGTCTGAGGAGCCACAGCATGACTGCTGTGACAGATATGAAATTACCCAGGAATGGCACATTTGACAATAAAGATCAGGGAGAGATGGTGCCTGGACACCAGGAAGAATCTTTACATTCACTGATTGGACAATAAAAAAATACATAAGTACCTCTCCTCTAACCATTACTCTAAATCTTCACTTAAAAAATCTCTATTGGGGACCAGCACAGTGGCTCAGTAGTTAAGTTCACATGTTCCACTTTGGTGGCCCAGAGTTTGCCAGTTTGGATGCTGGTGTGGACCTATGCACTGCTTGTCAAGCCATGCTGTGGCAGGCATCCCAAATATAAAGTGGAGGAAGATGGGCATAGATGTTAGCTCAGAGACAGTCTTCCTCGGCATAAAAAGGGTTGGCAGCAGATATTAGCTCAGGGCTAACCTTCCTCAGGAAAAAAAATCACTATACCTCACATAGGCCCATGAATTCTGTAACATAATTTTAAAATTAATTTGTTCCTTTAGACAGGACACCCTCAAAAATTACTTGTCTGGACCCTTTCATGGCTAAGTGGTGGCCCTGCCTCTGGAGAATATCCAATGTGCCCACCTTGGACTGGGTTTCCTGTGGGTGAGGGCTGTATCCTTGGTGTGGGTACTGGAGGCCTGCCTCTGCCACTAGTAGTTATTTGACTACATTAACAAGCAGACCTGGACACGAACAGGGATGTGAGGATCTAGCATCTGTTGAGAATCAACTGTGTGCCCAGTCGTTGAATATTTCAGCTCTTTAAAGCCTCAGAGTATTTCATTCATTCACTCAACAAATATTTACTGAGCTATTCCAGGTATTCAAGATACATCAGCAAACAAAAGAAAGATCCTTGTCCTCAGGGAGCTGTCATTGTGTGTGTAGCTATGAGAAAGACAGACTCTCAAGAGCAAAGATAACAACTAAGTGAAGTAACCTGCTGGAAGGGGATAAATTCTGTGGGACATGAATAGATTGGATAAGGAGAACTGGGAATGTGGGGAGGGAGGAGTAGAGGGGACTCCTCACAGTCATGAAAGGGTTTATCAGGACAGACATTACCAAGAAGCTGACAAGTGAAATGTAAAGGGATAGAGAGAGTCAGCTATGCCACTGTCCAGGCCGAAGGACAGCAATGCACAGATGAGTGTATTTGTGTGTGAGGGTGTTTGTGGGTGTTCCCTCTCTGTGTCAGTGCTCCTCCCACACCTAAATACACACACAGAGAAAGGAGATGGGAAGAATATATACCAAAATAATAAAAGTTTGTGATATTAAATAGAAGGTCTTGACGAAAATAATCCATAATGAATCTATAAATCAAACTTGGGGTGAGTTTATTATGAGCCAGATCTGAGGGCTAACCTAGCCTGGGGCTTTCCTTCCCCAAGGGAAAAAGGGCACGAAAGAAGTGGGGTGTACAGAGTGGTTATATACCATCTTGGAACAAAGAGTATACATCACATATGACAGGAATGTTCCGTTTACAACAGTCACGAAACAGCCATTCACATAGCAGGTAGCAGGTCTGCTGTCTTGAGCTGGGTGGTCACAGGGTGGGCACAGGAATCAATTCCTAGCCTAGGGAGAGATGCTTATCCTTAAGAAAATGCCAATGTGGGGGAAGTTGCATCTTTATCTTAAGGCCATTTGTTCTTGTCTTTGGGACATAGCAAATGCTTAAAGCAGATATACAACGCATGCTCAAAGGCCCTGTCAGGCCCTTTTGGAAAAACAAGGTGAGGCTGAATTAGTTTTACACCAAATAGTTCCTCATATACTCCAATATATCCTATTGCTTGCCATTGGTTTATCACAGGATTATGGGAGACCTTTCTTTTCTTCTTTGTTTTTCAGAATTTCCCCCCAAGTTTTTGTTTTAAAATGACTCTGTTTACTCTTGCAACAAAAAAATTAGTTTTTAAAATTAAAATAAATAAACAGTCCACAGAGTGTGTCTGCAAGGAGTGAAGGGTTTATGAAAGAGGCGTGGACTGTGGCCCACAGAAGCTGTAACAGGGAAGTGATGGGTTTTGGGGCAAGTGGGCAGTGACTTTACCCTGCAGGGGATGAAGATACTTCTGCACATCAACTCACGCTGGCTGCATCCTGAAGCATCACCGCTTGGACTCTCTTCCCCTGTGGCCACAGGGCTTAGGAAGCAGTTGTGTTTGGCAAGCAGAGAGCTGGAAGAATTATACCTTGTGAAGGCAATTCAAAGGCAACAGGGCCTGCTAAGAGGAAAGCCGCACAGAGGCTCCTGTGGGTATGCTACCCCCAGCTCTTCTGACACAGTGACTGCAGGCCCCTGTCCCCACAGCCCAGGAAAGGGGGTGAGCCTGGAGGGAGCAGAGGCCTGCTCCACCCCCTTCCCTTGCAGCCTCATCCCTGCTCTTCTTTCTTGCTTGTGTTCTGGCTCCACAGTGTGCCCATCCTGTGCCAAATGCCCTGTCCTATTCTCTCACCATTGCTTCCAATATGGGGTGACCTAGACCTCACCCCCATGACTCACCACCAAAAACTAGTACCTCCCATTACTTTGTGTTCATCCACATTTATCTGCCCTTTGCTATGTGCCATACTCTGCTAGACACTAAGCAGCACATCTCAGCTTCGTGGGGTCACGACTTCTTTAGTAATCAAACAAAAGTGTAGACACATTCCCTAGGGAACACACAACACACTTGTGTGCACACACAATTTTTCTCACAATTGCAGGGCCTTAAGTTACCCCTGGAGGTCCATGGATGGATTTGTGATTGAGAACCCCTGCACTGGATGGAGTTGAACAGACATTTCTCCCCTCAAGGAAAGTACAGACTGAGGTGTGTATTTGTGTGCATATGTGGGGGTGGTGGTGGTCTGTGTGTGTGTGGAGTGTGTGGTAATGGTGGTCAGGGTATATTGACTGATGTTTCTGACATGCAGAGCCATCGCCTGTATCTATTCTGTGGAAATAGCACATGCCTGCTCTTGGGGGCTGACCCAGGTCTGTGGGCTCCCAGCCTCTCCCTCTAGTCCTCTCTGTAAACTGAAGGGGAATAGGCACCATGTTGCCCAGTTCCTTCCTCTCTCCTCCAGGCTTTCACTGGGTCCAGGCCCCTGCTGGGCCCAACTGCTTCTGTCCATCTTATTCAGGACTTATTTGTTCCCCAGTTTATGGCCAGACCTCTCGGTGCTGGACTAGCAGCTCCTATTTCCTTCAGGCCCTCAGATCAAATATTCTCCTTCCTACCCTCTGGCCTCTTCCATCCGCATCCACTGCCTAGTCCCAGGTCACGTCTGCCTGGTCTGTTAGCTTCTGCAAATCATGCCCTTGGTTAATTCACCACATCTCCCAATTCTTTTGTCCCTAAGAGTCCTTGTCACACATTATACATCTTTTAGTATATTTGAAAGCAACTTTCAAGCATTACAATGCATCTCAAAGTTTATTTGAGACGTCACAAGGAAGGAGAGGCCTCTAAGGCAATGCTGAAATTTCTCTCTTGGTAATGACATATTATTGGGAAAAATAAGGAAATAACCATTGTTAGTGTAGGGGATCAGAATTGGCCACACCAAAAATGTATCTCTTTGCCTTGATCATTTTTAGTAACAAAAGACTGAAAGAAACTCTGATCTTCCCCCAACTGCCTAAAAGAATTTAAGATAACAGAAGGTCTGTTCCAGAAAGGAGATAATACCATAAGATAACTATAGTATAGTGTAAAACAGCTGAGATAAAAAGACACCAACAAGCTCATTTTCATCAAAGTTCTTGCCAGTTACATTGCCTATTGGTGGCCAAGCAAATACTTGTTTAACAAACATTTGCATTTCCATCTCCATTTACATGCCTTCCTCCATTGCCTTCCTCCCCTTTGGAGTCCCAAGCCACTACCCATAACATCCTCCTTTGTCTTTAGCTGAAGATCATATTTAAGATGGCAGCTTTGGCCCTTATGGCAAGTTATGCAGTTTTCCTTCTAGGACAAAACATTGTTTCACATGAGACTTTTTTTCTGCCTGGCTCAGAACAATTATCCCATGAGTAGGCTTGTCGTGAGACACATGGCTACTAAACACATCATATCCTGGAACCAGCGATTGGAGAGGAGCTTGCTGTGCTACATCCAAGATTTTCTTCCTATGAGAAGAACACTTTCTACCCCTTCTGAGTCTTCATTGCTGCTCATCTGCATCAGGAGAGCTGGAAAAGGCCCTTGGGGGGCTTCCAGTTTATAAAATGGGCTCATAGGGAAAAGTCCATTTATTTCCAACAAAGAACACTCAAATACAAAGAGAGTTTTCCCAGTTGGCTCATGTGGGCTTTAGACTCCTGGTAAGCAAAACAAATAGTCGCAGCTCCCCCATTTCACCAGGAAGACTATGCTCCCCTGTTTAGCCCTTTCAGACATCTTGGAGGCCCAGGGCTGCACCATGCAGACTGCTGTACATACATAGCATTTTCCTGGCAGAGGTGTGGCTGCTGATTCAGACACAGAAAACCATAAGCTAGAGGAGAGATGGTGATTTGAGATAAAGTTCTGGGAAATTTTGTGATTGAAGTATGTTTCAGAAGTTATAGCCAAACTGATGGCTTTTCTTGGTCATCAATTACATTTGTATAAATAAGAAATGGGTTGTTTGTTTCTACCAATTTCAACAATAGGTGATATAATTAGTGAATCCAGTGCCAAGTTCTTGTGAAAAGTGGTAATCAACTTTATGCCTAAAACTGCTGGATGCTGACCACTCCTCTCCCCTTATACATTTCTCCTTCATCCACATCCACACAGAAATTGAGAAAGGTAAATACTTTCCTAGCCTCCTCTGTT
>NC_060268.1:118459536-118469441 GCF_021613505.1 Equus quagga
CCATTAGTGGTCAAGTAACATAGTTCTGGCCAAAGAGATATAAATAGAAATCTGTTGAGGGATTCTGGGAGTGCTTTTGCCTTTCTTCTATCAGCAGAGTCAGTGGCTCAGACTCCACCCCTTCTTCCTCCCTCAAATGTTGATGTAACATCTGGAGACAGAGCAGCCATCTTACAACCATGAGACAACATGTGTAAAGACCAAAGGCCAACAAGCTAAGAAAGACAGAGTAGAATGACAGAAAAAACCTGGGCTTTTGATGGGCATATAGTGCTGCTAAACTACTACCATCAATTGCCTGTCTCTGGACCTCTACTTGTTTGAACATAATTAGTAGCATTTTCAGACAATTATGTGCAGCTGAAAACATCCCTAAATAACACAACCTTTATTCCCACTCAGAGGCCAGAAGAGCATTGTTCCAAATCCATTGAATACAGTATATTTCCTGTCAAATTTTAGTCTCTTTGTAATGGATTTCCCTTTTTACACTTGTTTTAGTTGGTTTTGATTTTAAGGGTGTAATCAAAGCATAAAGTGTAACAATTTCACAATTAAGTTCAGAATTTATCTGCTTTGCCCTGATCAGGTGAATGACTCTAAGCCTCGAATGAATAACAAGGTCAGTGTCATGCCTTTCTTTGCTATTAGTTTTTATTTTGTCATATAATATGCTCCATCCTTATAGTAACCCTGTGATGAGGGTCTGAGTGATCCTTCTGCCTCCATTTCCGATAAGACAGGAATATAGTTACCATTCCTTTATCCATTCCCAGGAGGTTTTATGGTTCTTAACTTAAGTATGCAGGTGTTGAGCTCTTCTAAGAAAACTGGGCATGACCCTGATTTTATACACATTATTGATGTACAGAGCTTTTAATAACAGCTGTGATCCTGAAAGACTGGGTGAAAAGAAACCATTTCTAATGTGAACTCCAGGAGCTCTCTACTTATAGTAGTCTGTGGTCAATCCTGGCAAGTAAAGGGTACTTTTATAAAACAAATAATAGAATGAACATCCATCTACTTCATGGATTGGCAAACTATAGTCCACAGGCCACATCTGAACCACCATCTATATAAATAAAATTTTATTGGGACACAGTCATGCTTATTAGTTTACGTACAGTCAATGGCTGCTTTCAGGCTATGACAGCACAATTGAGTGGTTGCAACAGAGAATGTATGACGCAAAAAGCATATATACAATATTTTTTTCCTGGTTCTTTACAGAAAAAGCTTGCTGACCCCTAATCTATTCTTAATTCAGATTGCCAGTGACAGAGGCGATAGATTTATACTTGTATATGTCCTTTCATTTAAAAATTAGCATTGGAAACATCTACTGTATTTACAGAACTTGTTTAACGTATAATTTTATCATTCCATTCCTACATGAAGAGATGACTATCCAGGGAATTCTGAACATAATGACACACACAAAAATTAGATATATTTTATCCAATTCATAATGAACAGACACATAGAAATAGTCCACACAACCTATCCAAACAATGACTAGAACTGCACATCACAAACTTTGTCTCCAACTGAAAATTGATTTAAAAAATACTGATGGCAAAATTTAAATCTGCAAAATTTAAGCCTGGGACATTGTATTTGACCATGGGGGAGTAGGAGGGAACAAAAGGAAACTTTGACTCTACCCATAAAAGAAAACTCTCAGTGGCAGAAGCTATAATCAGGAAAATTTGATAAGGACAAAAGCTAATTGATTAATCAGCTCTTAATTATAAACTTTAAATGGTAAAGAACTTATCCTGATGAAAATTACTTTTGAGAAACAAAAATGCAAAATGTTTCATTAATTAACTTTAGAAAAATTAAAATGATTTTACTACACTACATAGAAATTGATTAAGAAATTAAATTACATTAATAGATTTTATTCCAGAAAATTCTTTTTCAATGAAAATTCATCAGTAGTCATGTAAATTTGAATCCAATATTGTTATTTAAAATGGCACATCCTCAGGTGTCCTCAGTTTGTTTTGTGGGTGCCTCCCTAGTTCAGGGCTGGCCCTGAACAGGCCTGGGGTTCTGTGTCTGTGTCAGTACGGTGAGGCACAGTGAAAGCAGATTCACAAGGTACTATTTCCAAATCTCTTTTGTCCATTCAGACTCTCACACTGATGCCACTGCAGCAAGGTGGCCAAACTCAGTGTGTTTGGTTTGGCACTTGTGTAGTTGGGAAAAGTCTACAAAGGACAGTTCTGCTCACATTTAGTAAGTTTAGATAACGATTGGCAATCTAAATGGAAAAATGCTGTCACCCACCGAAGCTCCATCATTATAATGATAGAAATGCTGTCCTGTGGGCCTGAGATACTATCTCTTGGAAAAGTTGAGTTCCGGAAATAATATTAATTAATGATCAGTTCTTCTTCTATGGAAAACATTGAAAAGGAATTTGGAAAGAGCAATATTAGTTAGTGCCTTCCCACTACACAATGGGAAGGAGTGGAGAATTCAGAATGCAGCAAGGAGGCCAGTTGCTGTAGGGCTGCTGGGAAAGGCTGCTGATCAGGGCCAGTCGTTCATTGGAGGCTGTGATTTCTCAGATACCACTGGGGCTTCCCACCAGCAATTGTGTAGAGAGCTAAATGACTAATCTTGTTTGAACATCAGTGTGAGGAGAAGTACCTGTGACAGTTGCTTAGCTCATCTTAGTGATGAGAGGGACCAACTGGCTTATAAATGTCTCAATGGCAAATGGTCAAACTAACTGGACATAATGACTTGGTCCAAGATATCACACACTAGCCACAAATGAAGAGGGCTCTATTTTGTTTGCACTTACAATGTTTAAAAACATTTAGCTTGATTGACAACTTACATTAACTATGTCCTTAATCAAAAGTAGTTAGTCTGATGGATGGATGAGTCTCTTCTAGCATCCTTTCCCAACATCTCTGCTCCATAATTCAATGAAAAGTTGCTTGTGCGTGTCCTTCAGAGTGAAAGAATCAGAAAGCTCTAGATAATCCCCAGGGTCAGTCAAGTCATTCTTCCTCCTGTCTTCAGATTTGTCTCACTACCCCCTCCAACAGGGCCTCGCTGAAGAAACCCAGCACCAGATATCTCCAATTCATCTCCCTACCTCACACCATTCCTTTGGGTCTGAAAATGTTTTCCAAGAAGACATATGTAGCCTGAGTAAGGAATAAAGGCTTTGGATAAGGGATCTGGAAGTCCTCCTTTCTCCCTCTTTCCTAGATGGTCATGTCAATGGTGACTTTCTGGAGTCAAGGTTTCCATGTCCATTGCCTACATTGTGTATGATGAATGGTGGGACTTTCTTGCAAGGTCACATGAAATCACTACCCCATAGGCCTTGCAGAGCCCTAAAATCATTCCAGTGGTTCTCAGGTGTGACCCTGATACCCAGAAATGACTCTCTCTCCTCCTTAAGATTCCAGACAAGAAAAAATACAACTCCCCTCAGCTCCCTGCTCCAGGTGGTAGTGACCCCTGTGCCAGATTGCTTCTCATACTTGAAGCTGTGTGGGTGCCCCCCCAACCTGCCCCAGCCAGGGTAGAGAGACTGTCTCATAACACCCAGCACCAAATTGTGAATCAATGTGTGTTCTCCAGGAGACAATTACCCTACTGCACTCACTGATTATTCCACCATAATAACCTAAAACTGTCAATTGAACTATCCAAAAACATTCATTGAGTACATGTAAACAGACTACACTTACAAAAATTGAGAGAATACTATATTCCACTTTATGCCATTAAGTGTGAAAACGTGAGTGACATGGACAATTCTCTAGCAAAATTCAAATACAGGCTCAAAATAGAAACCCACAGCAAATAACCAAAGAGGACATATAAAGTTCAGTCAAAGTTCTACCTCCCAAAAGACACCATGCCTCAGTGGGAAAATAACAAGTTCTATCCTCTTTGAAGGAACCAATAATTCTCATCTTTTGTGAATAATTATTGAGCACCTGTTCTGTGTAAGGTCTTGACCCAGTGCTGGGAGATATGTAACACAGGAAGTTCTCAAGCCTTCAAAGGTCTTACATCTAACTGGAGAGGTAATATTTATACACACAAAGATATAACCAGTGAAATAATAGCAAAAATTATAAAATGCTGCCACTTACTACAACTTGTGATGTACAGATCTCCCTTCCAAGCTCTTTACCTCTACTGCTTCATTTCCATTCTACACAATAAGTTATGTAGTAAAGGGTAGCATGAACCATTGGCACTATAGCTTTATCAGCAAAAGCATGTTTGTTCTTGCATCACATACTCTTTAATTAAGGTCAGGGAACATATGTGGCACATTTTTATATTCCCTGCAATCCTCAGTAGAAAAATTCCTATTTTGACCAGTTGTGCATGAGGAAGCAGATGGCCTGGTTGGATCCTGGCTTCAGCACAGTAACCATGAGGCCCTGATATCACAAAGCTGGCCAAGTGAATGAATACCTTGAATGACTGTATCAAGTACAAAGGATTGGGACAACTAGATTGGGATGAAATTTGACAGAAACAAAGATTTCCAAGACTGATGTCAGCATTGTGATAGAGTTAGTCTTAGTCTCTCTCCCCTAAGTTACAAGCAAATGGATATTCATTAACCAACAAAGGATTCCATACAAAGCACAATAGGACATCTGAGAAATTCATGCAGCCATACATCTGAAGTTTGGGGTACTGGATCCCAAGGAAGCAGTGGAAGGAGATGATCAGATCCCCTCCCCCTCCTCAGCAGCAGCAATCTAGGTTATGGGTTCTCACACAGCCACTGGAGTGTGATGGTAAGAGGGCTTGCATGCGAATGCTTTTGCTTTCAGAGTTGCAGCCTGGCACGTGGGAGTGCTCCACATTGAGCAGCATGGCTCAGCCACCAAGTGGGTGTCACCACCAATTGAAGCAGCCCTGGTGAAATGCCCATGAGCACAGAGTAGGCCTGAGTGCACACAAAAGAAAATGCCCCTCCCCTCCTGCCTAGCACACCAGCTCAGCTGGTCTCCAGTAAGGCAGCAGATCTGTACCAGAGTGCCTGAGTGTGTAGGTATAACCCACCAAGTGGCTGTGGCCAATGGGAAAATGCAGATGAGGCCTATTGGCACAACTTCCAGCAGACATAGTGGGTTCAGAAAACACAGCTCCTGACCCCCAAACCCCTGTAGTGGTGGCTGGTAGAATGTGCAACCTGATGCTACCACTATGTGCTGTTAAAGGGTCACCTCACCAAATTCCACGAAGAATTACAATAACACTTCAGAACAGAGGGAAAAATGACAAGTCTCCAGAAACCAATCCTGAAGTCACAGAAATTTATGATCTAAATGAGAGAGAATTCAAAATAGTTGTCATAAGGAAACTCAACATGTTACAAGAAAACTCAGACAGTTCAATGAACTCAGGAATAAAATTAATGAGCAGAAGAAATTCTTCACCAAAGAGATTGAAACTCTAAAAAAAAAACCAAACAGAAATTCTGGAGAGAAAGAACACAATGAGTGAGATAAAAAAAACATTCTACAGGACATCAGTGAAATGGCAGAGTGAGCTGACCCGGGACTCTCTCCCCTCCAAACTACAACCAAAACCCGGAACAACTGAATTTCAACCAATAACTCTAATAATACAGAGATCGTCAGAGACCCACAGCAGCAAAATGATGGAGGGCAGAGAGGCTGGAGGCCCCCTTGGAGGAGCTGGAACGGGGTAAGAGAGAAATTTTCTCCCTCCCCTAGAGACTGGGATCGCTGCCACGGGTGAGGGAAGGAATGGGGGAGGGGCTGCATCTCCGGGGTATCATCCAGGACTCCCATGGCCAGTGCAGCAGAAACCCACTAATGGGGGAAACCTTCTATGTGCGGGGACCCCATCAAGCTAGGGCCCCAGGAAACCAGAGAGCGAGAGCTGATCAGAATCCAGGTCAGCACATGAGAGAAAGTGCCCCTCCTCCCCCAACCTGCACTGCATGCCGCCTTCGCAGCTGAAGGTGGAGGGCTCAGAACACGCGGCTCTTGACCCCCCCATCTAGTGGTGACTGCAACCGAATAACACCATCATGTGTAAAAACTGCTCCTCTACCATTCAGCAATTTTTTAAATCTTCAGACCAGAAGGAAAACAATAAAAACACAGAATTAAGTCCTGAGGAGTTGGAAATAGGTAAACTAAGTGAAAATGAGCTCAGAATAGCTATCATCCAAAAACTCAATGAGGTAAAAGGAAACACAGAGAAACAAGTCAGCAATTTCTGGAGTTACTTCACAAAAGAGATAGAAACTATAAAGAAGAATCAATCAGAAATATTAGAGGTGAAAAATACAGTGGATCAGGTAAAACAGAATACAGATTCCCTGAATGCACATGTAGACACCATAGAGGAGCACATTAGCATAATCGAAGATAGACAGGCTGAATTGCTCCAGACAGAGGAAGAAAGAGAACTAAGAATTAAAAAAAATGAAAACATCTCCGAGAAATAGCAGATTCAATGAGGAAATCCAATTTAAGAATTATCAGAATCCTGGAGGGCCTGGAAAAGGAAAATGGAGCAGAAAGTGTGCTTAACGAAATTATAGAAGAGAACTTCCCAAATCTAGAGATGGAGGGAGAAATGTGTGTGGAGGAAGCTTTCAGATCTCCTCGATTTGTCAATGTAAAAAGACCTACTGCAAGACATATAGTAGTAAAAATGGCAAAAATGAAAGACAAAGAAAGAATACGCAGGGCAGCAAGGCAGAAGAAAATAACCTACAAAGGAACTCCTATCAGACTTTCAGTGGATTTCTCTACAGAAACCTTACAAGCTAGGAGAGAATGGAATGACATATTCAAAACTTTAAAGGATAAAAATCTTCAGCCAAGAATACTTTATCCAGCAAAAGTATCCTTCAGATAGGAGGGAGATATTAAATCTTTTCCAGACAAACAAAAGCTAAGGGACTTTGTAACCAAAAGTCCTCCACTACAAGAAACCCTCAAGAAGTCTCTCATACCTGAAAAAAGAAAAAAAGGGAGAAAGGGGTCACAAATCACAGAGTAGGGAGACAAATAGATAGAATCAGAATAAGATAGCAAATATTCAACTATAGTATTAGGATAAAGGGAAGGAAACCACCAAGGCAAAGACGATCTTATCACTCTAACCACAACTTCACAGCACAAGTTGGAATAAGAGATGAAAATAATAATCTAGGAGGGGAAGAGGAAAGGGACTAACTCAGTCTAGGTCAAGTAAGTAAGAGACCACTAGAAAATGGACTATATTATATATGAGATTCTGAATACAAACTTCAGGGTAACCACTAAACTAAAAGACAGAACAGAGATATATAACATAAATGAGGAAAAGTCTAAGAAACAAACCATAAGAAATTGCAGAAGTCAATGGATAGGCTAAAACACACAGGATGAGAAACAAAGGTAACACAGGAAAACTGGATAATGAGTGACAGAATGACAGCATTAAGCCCTCATGCATCAATAATCACCCTCAATGTAAACGGATTGAACTCTCCAATAAAAAGACATAGGGTGGCAAAATGAATTAAAGAGCAAGATCCAATAATTTCTTGCCTCCAGGAAACACACCTCAACCCCAAGGACAAACACAGGCTCAGAGTGAAGGGGTGGAAGAAAATACTGCAAGCTAATAGCAAACAAAAGAAAGCAGGTGTCACAATACTTGTATCAGACAAAACAGACTTCAAAATAAGGCAGGTAAAGAGAGACACAGAGGGACATTATATAATTATCAAAGGGACACTCATCAAGAAGTAATAACACTTATAAATATCTATGCATCCAACACAGCAGTACCAAAGTTCATAAAGCAACTATTAACAAACCTAAAAGAAGATATTAAAAATAACACAACAATAGTAGGGGACCTCAACACCCCGCTCACATCAATGGACAGATCATCCAGACAGAAAATCAACAAGGAAACAGTGCCACCAAACGAAAAGCTAAAACAATTGGACTTAATAGACGTATATAGAACACTTCATCCTAAACAGCAGAATACACATTCTTCTCAAGGGCGCATGGAACATTTTCAAGGATGGACCATATGTTGGGAAACAAGGCAAGCCTCTATGAATTTTAAAAAATTGAAATAATAAGCATCTTCTCTGATCATAATGCTATAAAGCTAGAAATTAATTACAAGAAAAAACAGAGAAAGGCACAAGGATGTGGAGACTAAACAATATGCTGTTGAACAAGCAATGGATCATTGAAGAAATTAAAGAAGTCAAAAAATACCTGGAGACAAATGAAAAGGATAACATGCCATACCAACTCACATGGGATACAGAAAAAGCTGTATTGAGAGGAAAATTCATCGCAATATAGACACATCTTAACAAACAAGAAAAATCCCAAATAAGCAATCTTAAACTACACCTAACTGAATTAGAGAAAGAAGAACAAACAAAGCCCAAAGTCAGCGGAAGGAGGGAAGTAATAAAAATCAGAGCAGAAATAAATGCTATTGAAACGAAAAAGGCAGTAGAAAGGAACAAGGAAACAAAGAACTGGTTCTTTGAGAAGATAAATAAAATTGACAACCCCCTAGCCAGACAAAAGAAAAAAAAAGAGAGAGAAAGTGCAAATAAACAAAATTAGAAATGAAAGAGGAGAAATAACAACAGACTCTGCAGAAATACAATGGATTATAAGAGAATACTACGGAAAATTATATGCCATCAAAATGGATAACCTAGAGGAAATGGATAAATTCTTGGACTCCTACAATCTCCCAAAGCTCACTCAAGAAGAAGCAGACAATTTGAACAGACCAATCACAAGGAAACAGATTGAAACAGCAATCAAAAACATAAGTCAAAGATGCCATGGGGGAGTGTTACAGACAACGTCGAGTACACCAGGGGGAATGTTACACATGAAGACAGAGATGAGAGGAAAAGTGTGAAACACGAAGTCAGAGATTCCACGTGGGTCTGTTAGGCATGAAGTAAATGACACCAGGGTGACTGTTGCAATGAAGTCAGAGGTGAAAGGGGGAGTGTGACAAATGAAGTGAGAGGTGATATGCACAGTGTTGCACACAAAGTCAGAGATGCCAGAGGGACTGTGACACACAAAGTCAGAGACCAGAGGTGAAGGGTGAAATTCAAAGCCAGGCACAACCTGGGGGACTGTTATGCACAAAGTCAAAGACATCATGTTGATCATTATGCATGAAGTCAGAGATGCCACCTTGAGTGTTACACACAAAGTCAAACACACCACAGCGGGGTTAAAACGTGGTTAAAAACACCATGGTTAGGATTATGCACGAGGTCAAAGACACAAGGGGGATTGTTATGCACGAAGTCAAAGACACAAGGTGGAGTGTTACACATGTAGTAAAGTACACAAGAGGGAGAAGGACACACGAAGTCAAAGATTAGAGGTGGAGTATGACACACGATGTCAGAGATGTCATGGGGGAGTGTTACATACAAAATCAGTGATGCCAAGGGAAGTGTGACACACCGAATCAGAGACTATAGGTGGAGTGTTACTAATGAAGTCAGTGAAGCCAAGAGAGTGTTACACAGAAATTCATTAATGCCATGGGGGAGTGTTATGCTCAAAGTCAAAGACACCAGGTGGAGTGTTATACAGGAAGTCACAGATGCATCATGGATTGCTACACACAAAGTCATATACAACATTAGGAGTGTTATAGGCAAAGTTGGAGAACCCATGGGGGAATGTTATGCACAAAATGAAGGACTACGGGGGAGTGTCACACACGAAGTTAGAATCACAAGAGTGACTGTTACACACGGAGTCAGAAACACCAGTTGGAGTGTTACACACAAATTCAGAGACACTAGGGGGAGCATTACACATGAAGTCAGAGATGGCATGGGGAATGTGACAGGAAAA
>NC_060268.1:118469541-118508509 GCF_021613505.1 Equus quagga
GCCCTCACTGACAGACAGAGATCTCAGCTGACCTAACAGAGACATCCTCTGACACTTCAGACACTCCTCTTGACCACACAGAGACATCCCATGCCCACACAGAGACTTGTCTGACCACCCAGAGACCTCCACTGACCTCATAGTGAACCCCTCTTCCCTCAAAGTGAGGTCTCCTGATTTCACAGAGAACTCCCTGAACACACGAAGAACTCCCATGACCTCCAAGAAACCTCTAGTGACATTATAGAGACCCCCGCTCTGACCTCACCGAGACCTGATATCACAGAGGTCAACCATTACCGCAACAAGACCCCCTACAACACAGTGAGAACTCCACTAATTTCATGGAAAACTCAAGTGACTCTCACAGGATCTAGGATCTCATGGAAATGAAGAGAGGATGGTGGGTGCACCCGCCATTCCCCAACTGAGTGACAAATCCAATGGGTCCTATTGACTGTTAGCACTCTGGAAGCCCTGCTTCATGGAGGGAAAACCCTTCTTTCTATCTACTCATGCACAGCAAAGGTGACTGGACTCAGAAAGGCCCTTGGGCTTGCTGAGAGACAGGTCCTTGTGGCACTGAATGTGTGGGGGAGCCCACTGGTGGTGGCCAGGTGCAGCTGCAGGTGAACTGAGGTTCCCAACCTCTACAACTGTGTCTCACATCCCCTTCTCCCTTTCTGCTCAGGTCACACTCCCATCCTTTGAAAATAGCTTTCTGCCCCTCTTTGCCTATCAGGGACCAGGGGACAGGGCAAGGCTATCCCTCCTGCATGCTGATCATCCGGGGCCTCCTTTATTGTTTGACAAAACAAGGCCTCCCATCAGGAAGGAACTTTTCAACACAGGGAGCAGTAAATGTTTGAGAAGTCAACAGTGTTCAGGAACGCTAGCCAAAGGAGTGTGGCCACACTAGGCATGCCATGCCCCCTGCGGAAATAGTGGGGAAATTGGCAGGCCTGCCCTTCCAGGGGCAGGCACCTCCCTTCACTCTGGAGTCACGAAAGCCATGCCCTCCTGCTGCCCAGAGCTCTACTCTTGAGAGAAATCCATAACTAAGGGCCAAGGCAGGCCTTCCCCTGGCCATCTCCCTGGGTGCAATGTGGCAGGGCACAGGGAGAGGCGTATCCTCTGGAGGAGCCTGCTTTGTCTGAAGGAGGCCGGCCATTCCAGCTTCCTGGGATGAGTCTCTGTCCAGGGTCTAGGATGGGGAAAAGGGTCCTGAGACCTGAAAGTACGCTGGCAGTTGTCATCAGCCTGGTTGGAGCAGGAGGCTGCCAGGCAGCTAGTGTGCCCAAACTGTGTCTCAGCCCCTCCACATTCGGTCCCCTCCTAGCCCAGGCCGGGCTCCCGAGGGAGGATGATGAACTTGGCAGCAGCCAGCGCAAGGGCACCAGCAGCGGGGGTGGTGTCCCTCAGCCTCCTGGGATGCATTGGGTGGGGCAGGGCCCCCCTGTGATGTGGCATGTGGACTGGGCTGCCTCTGGTCACCTCTGCGGCAGGGATCCATCTTAGCTCAACAGATGCAAATGCAACAAATGACACTTGGAGAGGAGCTCAGGGATCTTCATGCCCCTGCCTCAGGGTAATTCTTCTTGCCCAACGACTCCTATCAGACCCAATCCCAACATGCCCAGGTCCAGATTTGAGACCACAGTGGTGAACTTGGAACCTACTTCTTACTTCCCTGTCCAGCCTACTGAGGTGGTGTTCTTGGTGGTTGGGGAAATGGCACTGGCGGTGGCTGCAGTGGTAAAGGCCATGGTGGCAGCTGCTTCCCAGACATCTGGCATCTTGGGGACCAGAGGAGTGCATCGTTGGTGCACCCACACCCTCCCCAGCCCCCCATCTCTCCCATCTGTCCTAGTGACTCTCACCACTCCAGGAGCCCTGCTTTCTTGACTTACAGTCGTCTCTTTGACTGCACTTGTTTAAATTACATGGCCTTGAAACCTCCCTCCATAAGCTATTCAGATCAAAATCCTCCCTGGAACCTTCTGAGTTGGCTGAAAGCAGAGCAGCAAAGTCCACAACATTCTCCGAAGTTAGAGGCAAGATTTTCATCTTGAACTTCCTGGGCACACCCCTGGGCTCCTAAGCAGGCTTCATCTGACCTTAATTATGGATTTCAGGCCATCCCCTTCTGTCTTTTTGAATCTGGTCTGCCTACCAGTATTTCATGTTCTGGAGAATATCTTGGGTATTTTCCAGGTGAAACTTCAATGTTTCCTCATGGATTTGCTGCCTCAGTTGGTCCAACAGCTTATGGAGGTGGGCCTCCTGGGCCCACGTGACTTCACATATGTTAACTCACCGTGAACCTGTGAGTGAAACATCTCACACTAGTTCTATTCAATGGGTTCTTCCCTAATGTGAGATTTCTGCTTATTGGAGGAGATAAGAGGCACTTAAAAGACTGCCCACAGACGTTCATTCGTTCTTTTCTCTATGTATGAATTCTAGGCTAATCAGTCAGTCATAGTTCCTGGTTAAAAACCTTCCCCATGTAAGTTACATGTGCACGGTGTGTTACTCTCTTGCATGCATTGAGATTTCTTCTTTTTTTTTTCTTTTGAGGAAGATTAGCCCTGAGCTAACATCTGCTGCTAATCCTCCTCTTCTTGCTAAAGAAGACTGGCCTTGAGCTAACATCTGTGCCCATCTTCCTCTACTTTATATGTGGGATGTCTGCCACAGAATGGCCTGCCAAGTGGTCCCATGTCTGCACCCAGGATCCAAACTGGTGAACTCTGGGCCACTGAAGTGGAACATGTGAACTTAACTGTTGTGCCACTGGACCGGCCCCGAGATTTCTCCTTTATAACACCTCAACTGTACAGTTGATTAATTTTGTAACTTCATCGTGTTTCATAGACTAGGTATTTGAGCCATGTTTATACAATTGTCCTTTTATAAGAACTCAAGTTATAGCTCTGAGCTCAGGTCAATATCTTTCCTAAATTAAAATTATGCAAAACTTTCAGCTGGGATGGCACTTACTCCCAACTCAAATTAGAGTCCCGTTATTGTGCTTTACTAATAATCATCCCATTCCCAGGCCTCTAATGTAGGGGACCAGGGTTCAACCCAAGAAACTTATCACTGTGCAGTTGGATGGATCCTTCCTGCAATATCTGGTATAGGTACAATTTCCTGGTTTTAAAGATTACTTCTCCTGCCTAAAGTAAATTAAAAAATAAATTTCTCAAGAGGCATTAGGGAACCAAAATGCTGTACAGCATGCAAGGAAAACATTGACCCTTACACAGGGCAAGAATGTGAAATGGAGCAATGCACTAGTGCGTAGAAACATGTTTTAGAGCACTGTCAATTGCAAAATGTTTTCAAGATTGAAGAGAAAATTAAGACGGATTTTGGTAAGGTTATGAGAGAAGAAATCATCAAGGGGAAGGGATGAGGGCAAAGTTCACAATATGAAACTTTCAATCCAAAGAGAATATAAACTATAAATAAAATACATTGATAAATGCTAGGAATAATGACAACATTGAGAATTTTTCCCCACTGGATTCTCATACATTCCTGAAAAGACCATTGACTTAAGGAAATCTGCAGTTGGCATTACCAAGTTCCTGATCCCTCACTGACTAGGCTTCTCCTCATAGTGAACACACACGCCTGGAGCTTACCCAGCCTCAGGCCTTCTGGGGATCCCCTTTCTCCCCTCCACAACTGCTCTCCTTGCTCCTATGGGAAATTATGTCTTATTTGCAGAGCTGCCACTTTGTTCATGGGAAAAAGCCACTTGAATTTTGAACTGTGTTTTAAGAACCATACATATTCCTCAAGTCAAGGACAGGATCTCAATGAACAACTAAGTGAGCATTGAAGAAAATCCTGTAAGTCCTTGAGCAGAGCAGGAGGAACACCGTGACACCAAGCCCAAAGCACTGAGGAACTAGTGGATGTGCACGAGCAAGCTCACAGAGTAAAGATTCCCAGTGTTTTCAACAAGGGAGGAATTAAATGTTTCTAGTTAATCCAGAATAACCTAAGTTTATGTTGCCTGGTATTTTTTCTACTGTGGCCTCAAACTCTGAGATTACTGCTTAGAAGAGAATAATTACTTAGGAATTGTTTAATCTTATTGTTTAGTTATTAAAAAATTCATTGAGTTGTCAGCACTGTTCTGGGTACTGGCAATAGAGCAGCAACAAAGACATGAAATTGTGGTCAAGAAGACTATATTCTAGTGAAGGGACAAATTACATGTCACTAAATCAATAAATAAACAGAATTACCTTCTCGTAGTTGTGTTATGAAAGAAAAAAAATGAGAGCTGAGAGGGGAGCATGATATGTGGAAACTTCTCTGGATACTTGTTGAGTAAATAAATCCTTATTGACAGACTCAACAACAGAGAGAAGATGAATGATGTTCTCCAGCATCACAGTATAGCTTTTGCCGCGATGCACACACCAAGGCCTATTCTTCCTGGGTGAAGTCCACAACCACATCCATGAAGGTCACTGATTCCTAAAATATTGTGGACATTCTGGTTCAGACAGGGACATCTCTACCACAGTCCAGGGGCAGAAACTTGACATGATAGAGTTGGGGAAAGGAGGCTGTAGGTATAGACAGCTCAAGTCCTCTTTGGGGTTCTAGCCAAACGCTTCCCTGTGCTGATCTGGCATGTGTTATTCATGCATAACCACAAACATATATACAGTCTGCACACAGCCTTAATACATATTAGCTTCATTATAAAGGAATATCACATGATGTGCAATGTGAAATTTGGACATTTCCCAAAAATATGGTAAATCTCATTTACAGACTGGCACGTTTAATATAGTTTATTGGTTGTCGACCTAAGAATACAAAGCTAGACTCTCCTCACCAATTTAAAGTAAATTACAGATTCATCACATAGCAGGCATTATCAATTGCCTGTGACATATAACTGTGATTATATGTAAACATTTCCCCTATAAGAACCTTACCTTTCTCCTTTGTGAAATGGTTTAACAACCTCTTACAAATGTTGACAGAGCCAATGAGCTAATTTGCAAACCACTTCCTTTATATCAAACACTCAATACACATAAGTAATAAGTATGTTATTTGAATGAAGCCATGCTGACCATTCTGCAGAATGGAACAGACTTAGAGAACACGGATCAGCAGGTGCAGCCTCTGTCTCTTATCTGTACACATTCCCTGTGTTCACTACAAGGTAGAAGGACAGATGGTCCAGAAACACAACCCAAGCATCCCTGATAATTCTATACAGAAGGATGGCCCTAGCCTGCCCCACCTACAGTGAGGTTTCCATTGTCAATTTTCTCTGGGACCTCCAAGCATCTGTTATCATTGTAGTTTAGTCCTGTGCATCTGATAACAGGTAACAGAAGCCTCTCAATTGTATATGGTCACTACAGGACCCTCCACCCCATCCCCACCCTGCCCCTCATCCCCTGCCTGCTAAGCTGTGCTCACCCCACCCCAGCTCCGATCCCCCCAAAGTGAGTCCGCCCTACCTGAAGAGTCCACAGCCACCCCATAGAGACAGCAGCTGAGCCTGAGACCAAGTCTGAGAAGTCTGAGCGTGACAGCGGTGCCTGCCATAAGACTTGGAAGCTCTCGGTGGCAGGAACACACCCTTCACACCTCACGCAGGCTGAAGGCCCCGCCCCAAAGATTCAGGGCAAGAGCAAATTGCAGTGGCAGGCCCACTGCTCCATGGCCTGAGGGCTGAAAGGAGTTGCAGTCACCGCTGCTTATAGTGCTTAGGAGAGCACCCGTGTGGCAACCCTTTCCTCCATCATGCCTGTCGCCACGCACATCACGCTGTGCGTTCCTCCACGCCCCTCCCCTCATGCCCCTCACCACACCCACCATGCTCTGCGCTCCTTCACGCCCCTCCCCTTCCTCCTAGTGTCCTCCACGCTCTGACCCTGCAGCCATGCTGCCTGGCTAAAGCTGGTTTAATTAATGGCGCCTGAGGCCAGCTCCTGAGGGCTCCTGAGGCAGCTTGAAACCCAGCAAATATCTCCCTGGCTGATAAAACTTCAGTGGCTAAAATGGAAATACTGGGACCCGGATAGGTGGAACTTGCGCTTTCAAAGCCACCTTTGCCTCCTTCCCGTCCATCTGGTCGGGCTGCTGGAATCTTCACAGTGGAGAACTCCCAGTTGAGGGGTCTACACTTTGGTAATGCCTCATAGAAGAACAGCCTCAGCCATAGTATTAAAAGGAGGAAACATGACAGCGGACAGCTCTAATTCCTGCGCTATAGACAGGAAATGCAGAAGCCCAGTAAGTGACCCACTAAGCCCCTTCTCTGAGGCCCCACTCAGTGGGTCCACAGGATCTCCTTACCCACCATGGGCCTCTTGGCCTAGTTAACACAGGCAACAAGACCAGAAGTTCCCAGTGTTTTTTCCCAAAATGTTAGTGTGGTGACAAATAAAAATGGCAAGTAATAGGATATATTGGAGTATATGAGGAAGCCATTTTGTGTAAACCTAATTCGGCCTGACCTTGTCTTTCCAAAAGGGCCTGACCATTGAGCATGCATTGTATATCTGCTTTAGATATTCCCTAGGGTAAGAGAAAAGGCCCTTGAGATAAAGGTGCAACTTACGCCCCCCCTCAAAGTTGGCATTCCCTTAAGGATTAAGCATCTTTCCTTAGGCTACGAATTGATTGCTGAGCTCACCTGTGACCACCCAGCTCGAGACAATAGGCTTGCCTCCTGCTATGCCCGCCAAGATAGCAGACCCACTACCTACTGTGTCCATCAAATTCTGTGCTGATAGGGCAATCTTGTGACTATTGTGGGAGGGACATTTCAATCATATGTGGAACAGCCTGTATGGGGGTATATAACCACTCTGTATACCTCACTTCTTTAGTGCCCTTTCTTCCTTCAGGAAGAAAGGCCCTGGGCCATGGTCCTCAGATTTCAGCTCAGAATAAACTCACCCAAATTTTCATTTATAGATTGGTTATGTATTATTTTCATCGACAGTGGTTTTATCTAGGTCACTGTACTTTGGGGTCTCTTTGTTAGAACAGCTTAACCTACACCTTAGCTAATATACCCTTCCCCAGGTCATCTGACTGATAAATCAGATGGAGTGCTTCATTGTTACACAACATTGACCGTGTTCCAGATGCTTGGCACTTTCAATTTCACTGTTACTTAACACTTATTAGAAGTTTTTGGGTGAAAAGTAAAATTCACAGAGCCCAGCATATGAAGAGTGTGCTGTTAAATGATTCCTCCAGAATCTCCAGATGTTCTTTTTGGATTAAGACAGGCCATCAGAGAATTTCACACCTGGGCTGTCTTGATCTGGTTCCTTGGAGAATTGCTCTGTGGATCTGAGCCTTGGCCCCACACCATTGGCCCGCACTGAGGAGTGCTGCAAACAACCCCGTGAGCCCCACTGCTTCATTGCCTGGAGGATGTGATTGAGGATGTGGTTTTCTGCCCTTTGTGTGGACCAAAGAAAGAAGTTTCTTTCAGACCTTGTACCAGGAATAGTCGTGCTTCTCCTGAGCAACTGGCTTGTTTTGTTTTTGTGAACACTCTAAATTGTGTAACTGTCTTTGTCTTTCAAAGTCATCTAAAATCCTTTGAGAATAAGACAGGGTATAAAATAAAGCTATTCAGAGTTTAGACCAAGCTCCCTATTTAACACATTATATTCCTTTTGGAAAAGTCACTTCATTTGGCTGACTTTCTTTGCTTGTAAGTTAGAGATAACGAGTTCTTCCTGTGAACAGAGTGTAAATTAATATTTTTAAAGCACTCAGAGTTCCCTCAATGCATGTCATTATGGAAACTAACACTAATATTTAATTTCTTTAAATCTCTGCTATTTTGTAATTCCCTCTCTTTTTATGTCATTCCTGAACTTCGCTTGCTCATTCATATTTTTGGCAAATTTGAGGATGTAACAGTGCACCAAACACCCTGGAAGGATGCAGATTAAAAAGCCTGGATTGTGCTTTCCAGTAGCATGAAGAGTTGAGGGTGTGTTTTCCACTAAATTAGAGATTTAAATAACAAGAAAACAATAAATGAATAAGTAAATAAATATCTTAATTATAAAATTCTGTGGTTGCAGTGAAGAAAAGAAATAGGGAACAGTGGGAAAGGATGATAGCTCTAGAGGTGGAGATGGAATGTACCTGTAAGTAGGCAACTTTCACGCAAAGCCCTGGAGAATAAAATGGAACAACTGTGCTAAGAGCTGAGGAAATAAGTCTTAAGGCATGAGAGGGTTTGGCAGGGTGATGGATCTGAAAACAGACAGTGGCATGACAGTAAGCAAGGACAAAGGAGGAGTTTGGAGAGAAGGTCAGGGACCAGGCCATTTAGGGCCTTAAAGGCCAGAGCATGGGGCCTGTATCTTCTCTTACCCTCTATAGGATGCCTCTTGAAGCACTTTATGGGCCAGAATGACGTGGTATGAGTGAGGTTTTAAGGAAATAATTTTGTTTGTATCTCTAGTGTGAGATAATCTCAGGAAATAAGGGAAATGTTGAGGCGAGGTAAGCACTGAGGTTAGGATAGGGGAGCACAGAGGAGGCATCCTCTGGGAGTTCTCAATTTGCTTGTTGAGCAAGACTTCCTGAAGTTTATGGTGGCTGAGCTGAGATGTGGAGAAATGAGTAAGAGTTTGCCAAAGGAAGGGAAGGAAGGGTGAACTAGACAGTGAAATACATGACTGAATGTACAGAGATATGTGACATCACGGTAAGGATGCTGTTGTATTTCAGCATCGAGTAAAACAGTATGAGTGGAGATGAAGCTGGAGAGGAGACTAAAGATTGGATCATGGAGAACCTTGAGTGTCTAATACTTTCTTCCCCATTCCATGGCTGGCAGGTGGGAGGGAGCTGGGTCCCATCTCCTAACATTTTTATGAGAATTATTTGTGAAAATAATTGCTTCAACCTCCTAAATAAAAACTTACTTCCCCCCATACTTTCTTTGAAATAAGGCCCCTTGGAGTACAGGTGGCCATGAGCAACTCTTCTGCAACCTGAGATGGAGCAGTTGGGAGAAAGTTAGTCATCTTCACCTTGGCCTGTACCTTGTCACCTCCTATCACCACCTGCTCCTTTCCCTGGCTCTTGTCATCTCCAGACCTCTGCAGGGGGAGTTGCTGGTGGGTGCCCATCCCACTTCCTAATGAATGCAGGTGTGCTTAGTAAAATGCTGACAGGTATGATGTGTTATGATTAGTGCTAATGGCACTAGATTTAGAGTCAGGGGCTGGTCCTAGGCCTTCTGATTAGTAGGTGAGTGACCTTGAGCAGGTCACTTAATTTATTGGAGCTATTTCCTCACATATATATAAAGGGGAAGTATCTAACTCCATGAGTTGTGAGGATTAAATGAAAAATTGAATATATGCAAAGCACTTAGTGCCTGCTTAGTAAATTATAGCTATTAGTATTGTTCATAGTAGGGAAATAATCAAAAGGGAAAGCAGACTCAAAGTTCTTTTCTGAACACTGATCATGGAAGACTAGGAAATGGAGAAGCTACTGAAAAATAAATAAGGTAATTGACCTTGGCTAAATCACTTAACTCGTTTCCTCATCCAAACTGTGGGGATTACAATTTCCCTTTTGTGTAATGTATTAGATATTTATAAGGAATAGATGTTACTATAGATGCAAAAAATTTTTGAAAACTGAGCATTTCTTGTTTTGCTTACAATGTTAATCTAGATCCTCCAAGAGATGGCAAGGATTTTGGCGGGGAAATATTTGAGAGAGAAATTATGGCGGAAGTTAGAGAAGCTGGCAGGGCTGTCAGAATGTGATGGAGGTCTGACTTGAGGAAAGGAAGGTTTGGCAAGGGGAGACAACCTTGAACCAAAGTCAACCAATAGAGGAATCCTGCAGCTCACAACTTTCAGGAAGAGGGCAGCCAAGCTATCTCTGCTGAGCTCAGTAATGGGCTGGGAAGAGCTTGTGGGAGGCGTGGCCTCAGAACAAGGAAGTGATGGATTTCAGAGCAGCAGCTGGTGCCATTGGTCAGTTCTGTTCCCTGTAGTTGGTATGGTCTTGTGGCCACCACATTTACTATGATGAAGAATCTATTTTCTTACCAGCAGAATATATCATTTTGCAACTAAGACTATTTATTCTGATTCCCCTTCATATGTAAGAGAACTCATCCCGGCAAGTCCACTGCAGCCATTCTTCCAGTGAAGGTCAACAAATAGTGTGCAGTGCTCTGATAATGAGCTAAAGGAACTTGTGGGCATGGGCACTGCTTTTATCTTAAGTGTGTTCTTGAAAGCACTAACGGGAAAGGTGTTAGTGTTCTGTCTTAGAACTGGTATTTTTTCTTTCTTGATACAAAATAGCATTTATTAATAATTTCCTCTGTATCCACTGACTCTTTTTTTATCCAGTCAGCCACCCTATGCCTTTCGATTGGAGCATTTAGTCCATTGACATTTAAAGTAGCTATGGATAAGAATGTACTTATTGCCATTTCATTGCTTTTTCTCTGGGTGTTTTAGTAATTCCTCTCAGTTCCTTTCTTCTCTTGCTCTCTTCCCTTATAGTTTGATGGCTTTATTTAGTATTATGTTTGGGTTCTTTTCTATTAATTATTTGTGTATTATAGGTTTCTGGTTGGTGATTACCATGAGGTTCATATATTATTGCCTACATGTATCAATCAATATTGAGTTGCTGGTCTCTTTAGTTTGACCTCTTGCTGAAAGCTCTACTCTTGTGTGTGTGAGGAAGATTAGCCCTGAGCTAACATCTGCTGCCAATCCTCCTCTCTTTTTCTGAGGAAGACTGGCCCTGAGCTAACATCCAGGCCTATCTTCCTCTACTTTATATGTGGGATGCCTGCCACAGCATGGCTTGTCAAGCAGTCCATGGGGCCACACCTTGGATCTGAACCGGCAAACCCCAGGCCACCAAACAGAACATGTGAACTTAACCACTGCACCAGTGGGCCGGCAATAAATGCTCTACTCTTTTACTCCCCTCGTCCACATTTTCTGTTTTTGATATCCTATCTAACCTCTTTTTTGCTGCATGTGTATCCATTACCCTCTTATCATGGAAATAGATAATTTTAATACTTTTGTCTTTTGACCTTCATATTAACTGCTACGTTTATTGTATATTTGCCTTTACTGGTGATTTTATTGCTTTTAAAAAAAATAATTTTCTTATTCCTATTTGGGGTCTTACCTTTTCCACTTAAGCAAGTCCATTTAGCAATTCTTGTAAAGCTAGTTTCCTGGCAATAAACTCCTTTAGTTTTTCCTTGTCTGAGAAACTCTTTATCTCTCCTTCCATTCTGAGTGATAAGCTTGCTGGGTAGAGTATTCTTGGCTGTAGGGTTTTTCCTTTCAGCACTTTAAATATATCATGCCACTCCCTTCTAGCCTGAAAAGTTTCTGCTGAGAAGTCAGCAGATAGCATTATGGGGTTTCCTCTGTATGTAACTTGTTGCCCTTCTCTTGTGGTTTTTGGGATTCTCTCTCATCTTTAATTCTTGACCTTTCAATTATAATGTGTCTTGGTGTGGGCCTCCTTGGGTTTCTCTTATTTGGTGCTCTCTGTGCTTCCTGTACTTGGATGTCTGTTTCCTTCCTTAGGTTAGGAAAGTTTTCAGTTATGATTTCTTCAAATAGATTCTCTGCCCCTTTGTCTCTCTCTTCTCCTCCTGGGACACCTATAACACAGATATTAGTATGCTAGATGTTGTCCCAGAGGTCCCTTAGACTGCCCTCACTCTTTAAATTTTTTTTCTTTTATCTGTTCAGCTTGTGTGATTTCCTCTAGTCTTTCATCGAGCTTGCTGATCCATTCTTCTGTATCTACTCTGCTATTGAGGGCCTCTAGTGAAGGTTTCATTTCTGGTATTGTATTCTTCATTTCTGATTGGTTCTTTTTTATATTTTCCAATTCTTTGTTGATGTTTTCACTGAGTTCTTCTCCCAAGATCAATGAGCATCCTTATGACTCTTTGTTTGAACTCTTTGTCAGGTAGATAGTTTATTTCTGCTTCATTTATTTGTTTTTCTGGGGTTTTATCCTGTTTCCTTACTTGGAATGTATTCCTTTATCTCATCATTTTGCCTCTTTCTCTGTGCTTATATCTATGTATCAGGTATGTCAGCTACATCTCCCGATCTTGGAGAGGTGGGCTTATATAAGAGATGCCTTATGAGGTCCAGCAGTTTGCTTCCCTCTCATCACCAGTTCCAAATGTTCCAGGAGTGTCCCCTGTGTGCGCTATATGTGCCCTTCTGTTCGTGTTGCTCTTGCTGCAGGTGCCTGGGGAGGCTAGGCTTAAGGTTGTTCCCAGCTGGCCGTGAAGCATCTCTGCTAGAAGGTGGTCTTTTTCTCTCCATAAAGGAATTTCTGCCTCTCCCACCTCAGTCAGCCCTGTCACTTTTTGTGGGGGTTCTTTTTATCCACTTTTCAGTTCTCTCTTAGGGGTAATTTTTCCAAAGGTAGTTGTAGATTTGTTGTGTCCATGGGAGAAGGTGAGTTCAGAGTCTGCCTATGCCACCATATTGACCTAAAGTGGTAACTTTGAGTAAAATTGGGCTGGGAAGTCCTTTCAGGCTGCATCTCAGAGTGCTGTAGTCCTGTATCTGGGATGATTCCTTGCCAACATCCATGTACAAACATGCCCCAATGTGTGTTAAACAGGCAGACCTCCTTTGACCCCAGATTACTCTCCATTTCCCATTCTGTTTCTCTGCTCCATTCAAGCTGCCTCTCCTCAGGTTCTCTCCTGAACCAATTCAGGAGTTTTCTCCACACCACTTCACTGACATGGCTTTTTCCAGGTCACCAATGATTTCCATTTTGCTAAATTCAAGATTAAGTTTTTGCTCTCATCTCACTCAAACTTTCAGCTGCGTTTGCCACATATTATAGAGTTGAACACTCCCTCCTTCTTGAAACACTTTCCTCTGGATTTCCAGACACCCCTTCTCTCCTGGATTCCCTCCCCCATCTCTTCCTCCTCCTGCTCCTGCTCCTCCACCACATCTCTAGTAATACTCCCTTGTCGTTCCTGTGTGCTCTCTCTTCTCAGAGGAGTAAATATTTTTTCTATTATCTTAGTGGCTACCCTACTTTATCAAGGTCTAACATTAATTAGTATTTATACCTTCTTCCCAGAGAGTGCAAGAATCCCCTTTACCTCTTTCCGACTTCTAGATTATTATTGTTGTATACTTACATTATCATATAACTATAAAACTATAAATGTAATATATATATTTGAAGCCTATCACATATTATCTTTGTTTTATAGATTATTTATTTGGAGTTACCCACATATTTATTAATTTTGCTGTTCTTATGTTGTTCCTACTTCTCCATCCTGAGATTTTCTCCCTCTCTCTCAAAAGATATCCTTCACTATTATCCTTTAGTTTGATATTTTAGGAGAGCAAGAAATTTTCCTCTTCCCTCTTGGTTCTTCTGGCTAGTCTAAGCATTAAATTGACATGAGAAGGAATAACAGGAGAAAATCAAAGAAAGTTAAGAACATGTATACATGGGAGAAGCCCAGGAAAACTAATTCCCCAAAATGGCTGGAGCCAGCACCTTAAATACCTTAAATACTTCAGCTAAAGACAAAAGAGGGTTTTGAGGGTAGTGGTTTGAGACTTCAAAGGGGAGGGAGGCAATTCTCTAAGAGAAGGAAAAGCAAATGTTTGGTCAACAAATGTTTGCCATGTTTGGCAGAGAGTGTGGGACATGAGGAGGGTTTTGATCAAATGGGCCTTGCTAGGCTCCTCCCTGTCTACCACACCTAATACATATTACACTATAGTTATCTATGGTGAGAGCTCCTTCCTGGGACAGGCTTTCTATCTTAAATTCCTTTAGGAAGTTGGGGGAAAGTCAAAGGATCTTCTTGGCCTTTTGTTCTTAAAAATAATCAAGCCAAGGGGCTGGCCCTGTGGCCAAGTGGTTAAGTTCACGCACTCTGCTGCAGGCGGCCCAGTGTTTCATTGGTTCAAATCCTGGGTGCGGACATGGCACTGCTCATCAAACCACACTGAGGCAGCATCCCATATGCCACAACTAGAAGGACCCACAACGAAGAATATACAACTATGTCCTGGGGGGCTTTGGGGAGAAAAAGGAAAAAATAAAAAATCTTTAAAAAAATAATCAAGCCAAAAATACACATTTTGGGGTAGCAAATTCTGTTCCCCCACAATACATTAATGATAAATTTCAGTTTTTGTTTTTCTAGAAATGTTTTTATTTTCTATTATTTTCCAAAAGATATTTTTGTGTTCTTTACAGTTCTTGGGTTTGTCATTGTATTGTTTCAGCACATTAAAGCTATTTTTTTCCCCACTGTGATCCAGCTTCCATTTTTGCTGTTGAAAAATGAGATACCAGTTGAATTTGTTCTTTCTCTCTTTCTTTATTTCCTCCTCATGTTCTTGTTTTTGCCCCTTCCTGACTGCTTTCAGTTTTTTCTCTTTGTCTTTTCATTCCTCTCTTTTTTGTGATTTTATTATAATCACTGTAGATGTGGAATTTGTTTTTTGTTGTGCTTGTGATCCACTGAGCTTATTGTCTCTATGGAGTAGTCATTCATCAGTTTAAAAATGCTTAGTCATTTTCAGTTCAATATTGCTGCTGCCCATGTGTCTCTTTAACATGTGGTAATAGCTGAATGCATTTTAGAATTATTTCTATTTCATTCTCATGGTCTCTCTCTCTCTTCTTCAAAATTGTGCCTCTTTGGACTTTATTCTGGATTTCTTTCCAACCATTTATCCTGTTTATTAATTTTTCCTTAGCTGTCTCTAAGATGTGTACTTTCAAACACATCAATTGAGTTCTTAGTATTATTGTACTTGTCAGTTTTAGAATTTTTATTTTCATTTCTCCAAATTTACTTTGTCTTTTTTAAAGATATGTTCCACTTCTCCACCAGAATTATTTTTTTAAAGATTTTATTTCTTTCCTTTTTCTCCCCAAAGTCCCCCGGTACATAGTTGTATATTCTTTGTTGTGAGTCCTTCTAGTTGTGGCATGTGGGACCTGCCTCAGCGTGGTTTGATGACCAGTGCCAGGATTTGAACCAGTGAAACACTGGGCCGCCTGCATCAGAGCACGTGAACTTAACCACTCGGCCACGGGGCCAGCCACTCCAACAGAACATTTAAACTTGTCTTTTATCTTCCTGAATCTTGTAACACAATTATATAAAGATAGTGCCAGGAGATCAGCTGGGCTGAGAGACAGCTGAACTGCCAGGTGTTAGAGTGACTGATTAAAACAACAAACCCAAAATGAAGGAGTTAAGCCTTTAATCACTTACTGTGATGGTATAAGCAAGAAACTAAAACTGGAATTTTAGTCTCCTCCTATTTAGTTTTTCCCATGGAATGGCTCACTGGTTGAGGGTCATGTGGATCAGCACAGATATGTGGGTCATCTCACTATTTGGAGAGCCCCAGACAAAAGGCTTCATTTTTTTCTCTGGATCCTGGTGGCTAGGAGGGATGAGATAGGAGTGGAGAAGTGTGGGGTACTGAGTCAGGAAAAAAGTGTCTTCAAGTTTTTCCCTCTTCCCTTCATAGGAAATGTGTAGCAGAGGTGCCTGAGGAAGAACTCTGTTGGTGGCCTCAGAGAAAGAGACCTTGGAATGGAGGTGCCAGGGCTAGGAATGCAAATATGGGAAGTGCTGCATGTTTATGAAGCACTGTGTTGTGTGCTCCCCAAGCATTTTACTGAGTGCTCCACAGGCAGGTAGTCTTCTGAGTGCTGACCAGGTACTGTGCTGAGTGCTCACCTGACAGGCAATATCCTGAGTCCTCACCAGATAGGAACTGTGCTGACTGCTCACCAGCCTCTTTGCTTAATGTTCACAATGTAGGCACCATGCTGAGTACTCACCTGGCTGTCACTGTGCTGAATGCTCACCTGGCAGACACTGTGCTTATCATTCACCTGGCATGAACTTCGTGAATATTCACCAGGAACTGTGCTGAGAGCTCACCATGCAGTCGTTGTGCTGAGTGCTCACCAGGAAGGCACTAGGCTGAGTGAGCACCATGCACAGTGCTGAGTTCTCACAGGTGTCAATGAAAATAATCCATAACAAATATATAAATGAAAATTTGGGTGAGTTTATTCTGAGCTAAAATGTGAGGACCATGGCCCAGGGCCCTTCTTCCCAAAGGAAGAAAGGGCACCAAAGAAATGGGGTGCACAGAATGGTTATATACCCCCAAACAGGATGTTTCACGTAGGATTGAAATGTCCTTTTACAATACTCATGAGACTGCTCTGTCAGCATGGCGATTGATGGAAATAGCAGGTAGGTCTGCTATCTCGGTGAACACAGCAGGGTGGCAGGTCTGCTGTCTTGAGCTGGGTGGTCACAGGTGAGCTGGGTGGTCAAAGGTGAGCACAGCAATCAGTTCCTAGCCTAAGGAAAGATGAATATCCCTAAGGAAATGCCAATGTGGGGGGGAGGTGCACCTTTATCTTAGTTAAGGTCATTTGTTCTTGCCATAGTAAATGTTTTAAAGCAGATATACAATGCGTGCTCAATGGCTACGGTTAGGCCCTTTTGGAAAAAAACAAAGTCAGGTCGAATTAGGTTTACACCAAATGGCTTCCTCATATACTCCAATATATCCTATTGCTTGCCATTTCTATTTGTCACAGGAAGGCACAGTGCTGAGTGCTCAAATGCAGGCATTATGCTGAGTGCTCACCAGCCACTGTGCTGAATACTCAAAGGGACAGCACTCTGCTGAGTGCTAAACAGGCAGACATTGTGTTGTGCTCCCAAGGCATTGTGCTGAGGCATTGAGCCTTCTGGGCTCTTGACTGCTCATCCTCCTTGCCCATGTCATCTCCATAACTGTACACAAATATCCATCACAACCCTGCCCACAGCTCCTTGGGGATGAAGCCAGAGCTCCAGCTTTGAGGAGGCAGAACTGAATTCAGACCTCTTTTTTTCTACCAGTTCTGTGTCCTGGAAAAGCCGTTGTGCCTCTCAGGGCTTCCTCACCCTCCCAACTTGCACAATGGTGATGATGCTGAAAACTACTACCTAGGCACATGGTCAGGTGTATATGAGATGACTCTACAACACCTGTGGGCTAGTGTCACATATGTCTGATGCACACACTTACAGATGAAACAATTACAGGGAAGCATGGGATATATCATGGACTATCTCTCAAAGCTGGCCTGGGTTTCAGCTGTGTGATCTTGGGAAATTCACTGCCCCTCCAGGCCTCATATTCAGGCCTGCATCTTTAAAGAGTTGAAATTAAATGAAATTCAGATATTCATCTAATATCATCCATTGGCATTAAGCCTTCCAGGGTCTCCTGTTTTATGGACCCAAGTGCCTCATGTTGGCCTATGTGTTCTTCATAATGGCTCCCAACGCTCCCTGCCTCCTGGTGTGCATATCCTCATGTAACCTTGATGTGGTTAGTTACTGGCTTCTGAACAACCTAATACAGCCAAGGTGATGGGATCATGTTCAAGCTTTTTGTTTTTTTAAGATTGGCACCTGAGCTAACATCTGTTGCCAATCTTTTTTTTTGTTTGTTTGTTTTTTTGCTTATTCTCCAAAAGTCCCCTGGTACATAGTAAATGTTTTTGGGTGTGTATGTGCAATAGTTTCTATGCAGGTGTTATATTTTTCAAACAGATAAAATAGGCTATTGAATGAAAATGGATAAGTTGATCAAATTTTTTCAGCGTGTGAAGTCTTTAGAGAGCAAATATCATTATTAGGAGCATAGAAAATGGAGCAAATATCTCATGCTCAAATTCCAGCACAGTCACTTACTAGATATGTGTATTGGGCAAATTACTATGTCATTGGTGCCTCAGTTTCTTCATCTGTCAGTTGGCAATAATGATAAGTGCACTCACTTTGTAAAGTCATGGAGAGTATTAAAGGAGTTAATGTCTGTAAAATGCTTGGAACATCTAGCATATCATAAGCACTGTATCTGTGCATTATAAATAAAATTAAAAACTCTTCTGACACTGTTCATAAGCTCCAGAGGGTGAGGCTAGTGCCCGGATGTATGTAGAAAACACTCCATGACATACAATGAATAAGAGAATTAACAACACTGTTGAATGCTTTACCACCATCACATATGTCATCCTACAGGCATTCCCAAGCAGAATCACACCCAAACCTATGTGTTCTGTCCTTAAGCGTCTTCTTTGATTCTATCCAGGAATCACTGGGGCTTCTTGGACCCTAGTGAAAATACCCTCTAAATGTTCTCTTCCATCTGTCACAAACCCCAGTCCTTGTCCTAATTGCTGCAGCTCACAGGGTCTGCACTCTGATCCTTTTCTTCACACTAAGGAGAATCGTCATCCCCAGATCTGGGCATGCACAGAGCATGAGCCTTGTAGAAACGTTTCCCTGGCCTGTGGCAGGTAGAAGCATGCAGTGACAGGGTGGGATTTGTGTAAAACTTCCAGGTGTTGTCAGAGGGGTGGAGTCAGGGGAGTTGTCAGCAAGGACTCATCCTGCTGGTGGGCCTTGATAGTTAAATTGTGTGTGTGTGTGGGATGGCTGTTTCATAGGTCCTAGCATAATACCTGCAATAAGATGGTTCATGAAGTCAGAATCATCCTAATGAGGTCCAAATTAATCCAATGTCATCTATTCCCTGACCAATTCACTAATCCAGTAGTGATTTATAGTAGTGATGTTTGTATTCTATCATCTCCTTTTCATTGATTGGCTAGCATAATTCAATTATTCTTTACATATCTTGTATATATTTACATAGTAAAGAAAAAATGAGTTTTAAAACAACTCTCCTTGAAAGAGTCTCCCTAGCATATTGAATTAATAACAGAAGCCATTGATGGAAAATTCACACAAAAAATTTTGACCCTTAGTCTCTGGTTTTAGATCTTCCTAATTGGTAAATTATCTTGATTCCTGATTACTTTCTTGAGATTAGTCCATTTAGGACTATGTAGGAGTGCAACTTCATGCCACTTGAGAAGTAGTGGTGGGACTCTATGATGACATTTTTTTCATTTTGTGTGTGTGTGTGAATGAGAGTGTTTACTGCCTCTTGCAGTGTGGGACAGAGTACACTCTTTTTCTTGGGAAAAATGTTCCCTAACCAATTTTTTTTTTGAGGAAGATTAGCCCTGAGCTAACTACTGCCAATCCTCCTCTTTAAACTGAGGAAGAGTGGCCCTGAGCTAACATCCATGCCCATCTTCCTCTACTTTATACGTGGGATGCCTACCACAGCATGGCTTTTGCAGATCGGTGCCATGTCCACACCCGGGTTCCAAACCAGTGAACCCCAGGCTGCCAAGAAGCAGAACATGCGAACTTAACCGCTGCACCACCGAGCCGGCCCCCCTAACCACTTTCTCTGTGCTTTATTTTCACTCAGGCCTTGACCGGTGCTGTCAAATAGTAACATTAACACTCTATATCATAAAATCAAAACTTTTTAGAGGCTACACTTAAGAAAATAAAAACAAACAGCTGAACCTAATTTTAATAGTATATTTTAACCCATTATAACCATGATATTATCATTCGTGCATGCAATCTATGTAAAAATTAATAATGACAGAGTTTACATTCTGGGTTTTTTTTTTATTGGTTCCACAAATCCAGTTTGTACCTTCCAGCTGTAGCATAATCTCCATTCGTAACTTGAATTTTTTCAGATATACATTCTATGCATTGAGATATTATAACGTTGACAGTTGTAACATAAGATTCACTTCTCTAAGTTGTTACAAACATACTTAAAAGATTTCCATTTAAGGATCACGTAGGATGAATAATGAAAAGTTTCTCTTGGGTCTAGTAAGAAAGGAGTCAGTGCTGCCTTACCAAGGGAATCACCCACAGAATAGGGAGGGCAGATGGAGTGTGGGGTTTCTGAGGAGGTGGTGGGACAAAGACACATAATATAGATGATGTTTTCTCAATGGTTCACCACTACAGAAAAGGAGTTATAGACAGCAATTTCTCTGTGAAATGTGAGGCAAGTTAAGTGACTTTGAATATGTATGAAGGAATAAGGAAAGTGGGGAATATTAAAAACAGGCTGTGTGGAAAATCAAGGAGTGAATTACTGACACATAAAAAGAAAGTAAAATTTCCAGGCTTTATGGATGCTTCCCAGTTGAGGTAGATGATATTGGATATACAGTGGTACCAACATATGTTATGTGCTTTTCTTAGCAGTTAACATAAGACCAGCAGCAGGTAAGCCATGGAAGATAACCAGGATCTTCTGGGTTTGAAGTTTTACAAGACAGATATGAGCAATAAGAAAGTTTGGATCATTCCAAGGGAATTATTGACATCATAGCCCATGGAATCCTGGGATGATAGGAGAAAAGAATGAAGAGGAGAAGAGAAATGAAGGTGAGGATGTGGTGATCAGGCATTATTTCCAATGTTGAGGAATGAGTATCTATTGTATGAGCATTTGATTAAAAACTGGAAATCAGGAATTGGTGGTGGGTGGATATGTTTTCTGAGTTATTTATTTTTGCACATGACCATATGGGTTGACGGAAATATCTGGGATGTGGGAGTGAGTCACTAAGAGTCAGGTAGATAATTTCACTATTAATTTAAGCTCTAAAGGAGCTCTGCATACCAAGTGGTCAATGGGAGAAAACGTTTGCAAAACATATTCCTAGCAAAGCACATGTACTTATGATATATAAAGAGCTCTTACAACACAATAGTAAGAAGACAAGCAACACTTCCCTGCTTGCCATGAGACAGCAGATCCGGCATGTGATGAGCACCATGAATCCTGCCAAGCAAATGAGAACGATGGTCTAGAAGGGGAGATATGGGCAGACAATTGCTGGTGTGAGCCATCTCCTGTAATTCCTCCAGGGCTGCTGTCCCCTCACTGTGTTGCAACACTCCTTGACATGGGTTGGCCAACTTTCATCATCACCCAAGACCCTGTTTGCATGGTTATCTTTTATAGGTCAGAGCATCAAGGTATCCCCTCCCCACCCTGGGCTGGGGCTTCCTTGAGGTTGATGAGAATTCTCAGTCAAGGCACCATTTCTGTTGGGAGAATACCCTGCAAGTGAATGGAATGGAGAATGCATGTGTGTTTTACTTTTTTAAATAAAACTCTTCAAACACGGAAAAGTAGAACAATATCAGAAACATCCATCACCTAGATTTAACAATGTATATTTTAGCCAATTAAAACAATATTTCTTCCAATGTGTAAATTGTTAACACTTGCCACCCTTGCTTCAATGAAAGTATCCATTTTAAAGTCATATTAAATCCATATTAATATCCATATTAAAGTCAAGTAGACGTCGTGATGTTTCAACCCCATTTTCACCTCTGAAAAATCAGGGAATTTTGCTACATAGTCAAGGCCATTATCACACGACAAGAGAGTGAAAAATTAAATCAAACTTATACCTCTGGGCACGGAGAACTGAAATTGGGCTGGGCCATCTTATGACGGTCGTGGGGAGAATGGGTCATCATAACTGGCAAGCCCATGGGATCTCTCTAAATTTGTAAATTCTCACACAAATGCTTTCTTCTCTGCCTAGAAAAATATTCATCCTTTTCTCCTTTACTGAGTTGTTTTATACTCATTTTTGAGGATTCTCTTATAACGTAATTTCCTCCAAGAAGCCTTCTCAGATTACCACTCCCAATCATGGATTGGTTCACATCACATAATTTATAATTTCCAATCACCTATCATTGTTGTTACCAAATACAACATAAACTCCAGGAGGATTTGGACACACAGCACCTGTTGTGCATGGGGGGAGGGTTTCAGGTCCCTGTACTTGTGCAACCTCTCTCCAGCCAAATTCTTATAGACGTGTTGTCCAATGTGGAGTTGCAACAAGTGCCTTTTTAAATTAAAATTAATTTTAAGTAAAATTAAAAATCTGGTACCTCAGTAACATTAGAAATCGGTGACCAAAAATCTTAGTCACAATAATGTATCTTCAAGTACTTGATAGCCACAGGTAGTTATGCACTGGACAGCACAGATATAGAACATTTCTGTCATTGCAGAAAGCTCTAGTGCATGGTGCTGATCTAGAGCAGGACTTGGCAAACTACAGCCTGTGGGCCAAGTCAGGCTCATTCCTATTGTTATACAGCCTATGGATGTGGAAACAGGTCCACCCTGCCACACTTGTCAATGCTGGTTCACACACAGCTAGAGGCCCTCACTGACCATCTGGCCAAGGGGCTTTCAGTGCAGAGATAAGGAAACAGAGCCCAGAGAGGGGAGGTGACTAGCCTGAGCTCACAGAGCTGTCTAGGAGAAGGCCTCTTATATTCCACTGGGTCTCCTTTTCTCTCCCTCAATGGTGGGTAAAACCTGGGGGACTATGCCACCTCCCACTAGCCTGAGAGATTCCATGCTCTCTCGGCTCCAGTCCTGCAGATTCCCAGGAACAACCCCAGGTGTAGAAGTTGGAAACCTACTCCTGCCCCAGTGACCAGGGAGCCTTCCCATCCACAAAGACACTGATCTTGTCCAGGGTAAGGCTCTGTAGCTGGGTACCATTCTGAGTCAGTCACGGGAATTCCTCACCAATGGCAGCTCTGTCCAGTCTCCACATCAATGGTGAGAAGTTACACAGATGGTCCCTCAGTGTGGTTACTGTGGGGACAGAGCTAGAAGGGGACAAGGGATGCACAAGGGTGTCTGGAATTCTACCCTGATTCTAGGTCCTGTTCAAGAGAACTTTCTGTAAGGATGTGAACATTTGTCTGCCCTACCCAATACAGTCATTATTAGTCCTATGTTGTTATTGAGCAGTTAAAATGTGCCTACTGGGCGTGAACGAGGGCTGAATTTCTCATGTATTTTAATTTAATGTAATTGATTTATAAATAAGTAGTCACAGGGAAATGTTGGAGAAAGGATTTCTGAAAATAGAAAAAAAATGAGAAGACTGGTCAAAATGGTCAAAATCAATATTTTCAGAAGTCTAGAAATTAACCAAAGGCTTACAGCAATCTGAGGACTGTTTAGTTAAGAAAAACTTGATTCTTGGTGAAGCGAGTAAGCTCTGTGGCATTATAACTTGCACTATTCCCATCCTGCTCTCACAATATTCTCAATAACTTTGAAAACCATCAGTCTCAGAACCATGATATCTCTGAAAACCAACATCTTAGCAGCCATAATGGATTTGGAGCTCCCAAAAGACCCATCCCCACTGAATTGTCACTATTTGACCCGTCTGGCAGCTCCTTGAAAAAGCCTCACTCTCAGGGCTTCTCTTTATTTGACTCAGAGCTTGCTCAGTGAGGAACGCTTTTCCCCAGAGCACTTGAAGAAAAAACATCAGTGGTAAGTGTTTTACATTTCAGAGGCCTGAGTGAGCTATACTAGTTGAGGCAGGCAAGAGGTTAGCAGAAGCATAAAAGAAAAATTGTGGGAATGAAATGTCCATAGGGGGCTTTGGAAAGCTCCAGTGGATTTGTGGTTATCTAGAAGGCTGTAAGTGTGAAGGGCTCTGTGCATAACCAGGAAAGACTTGAGAAGGTCTTAATCTTTCACCTTTAGCTGAAAGTTCGGTTTATCTGAAAAACTGATTAATGTAATATGCTGTATTAATAGAGTAAAGGACAAATACCACATAATCTCAATACACACATGAAATATAGGTTTCACAAAATACAAATCCTTCAGGATTAAAAGAGAAATCACTCAACACATTAGGAATAGAAAGAAATTTTCTCAACCTGATAAATATCATTCTTGAAAAACCCACAGCTAACAACATACTCAATGGTGAAAGACTGAAAATTTCCCCAAAGACCAGGGACAAGACAGCAATGTCTCATCTCATGTGGTAACCACATTGTACTAGAGGTTCTAACGAGGGAAGTTAGGTAAGAAAAAGAAATAAAAGTCATCCAGGTTGGAAAGGAAGGTGTACAACTATTTCCTTTTGCAGATGACATATCATATATAGAAAATCCTAAGAGATAAGTAGATGAACACACGGTACGTGAACCCTATCCCAACAGGTGTATAAAAACTTAAATTGCCTCATGTGGTTAGTGGATACACTATTGAACAGCACAGTTAGACTGCTGGATCCTAAGTCAACTGGTTCTAGCATGCCATCTTCCATGAATCTTGACTAAGGCATGATCCCTACACACCATATTCCATGGTTCCCAGCACTAGGTACCTCCATGACTTCTGAGTTTACACAGGCCTCCTTGAAGTTCAAAACCTGTTGGGCTCACTGGTTTAGGAAGAAGCTGGATTTTAGGTAACAGTTCTATATTCCAAGGATTCTCTTCCATAACAGCTGGAACTGAGAGACTATGGAATGGGAATACTTTTACAGAAGGAGAACTTCCCAGAGTCATTAGGTCCTGAGTTGAAACTCAACTGAATGCTAAAACTTGACAGTCAGAAAAATAACTCCTGACACTGCTGTTTCAGAAGAGTTGGTTGAGCTGAAAGACACGGCAATATTTCCAAGGTCAGAATCCCAGGCTCTGTGGCCTCTGAGAGTTTTCAGCTACTGAATGAACTTCCCCATTTATTTTTTCTTGTCTCAATGAACACTAGACCAGGTATGTGTACCAAAGGATGTCTTGTTCCAGGCTATGACTTAGCTATGTGACCCTGGGCCAGCTATTGAAACTCTCAGTGCCTATTTCTTAATTTGGAAAACAGGAATAAGAACCTGTCTCCATTAATTGTTAAGAAAAGTCAAACTCTGACCACACAGTGTCCATAGGTCAGTCCTTACATGAGAACAGAGTGGACAAGCAACTCCATTCTCACCGCATCCTCAATACTTCTCTTGTTCTATTGGTGTTTGCTGGTGCTTGACTGGGTTATGTCCTGGGAATAGAGTAGGTTGGTGACAGTGAAATTCAGCTGGAAATGCTGGGGACTGGGACTGCTAGTCTTGGCTAGTCTGTCAGTAAATGAAATGTTGCCTCCACTCCTAGAATAAACAGAAAGTATAAAATTTCTCAATCAGGAGAAGATTTTAACAAAGTAGTCATTCCAGCCAGGTCCACTTATTCCTGGCAACATGACCTGAGCTTGGTTTTTTTTTTAAAAAAAAGATTTTATTTTTCCTTTTTCTCCCAAAGCCCCCCAGTACATAGTTGTGTATTTTTAGTTGTGGGTTCTTCTAGCTGTGGAATGTGGGATGTCTCCCCAGCATGGCCTGACGAGCAGTGCCATGCCTGCTCCCAGGACCCGAACTGGTGAAATCCTTGGCCGCCAAAGCAGAGCATACGAACCCAACCACTCGGCCACGGGGCTGGCCCCTGAGCTGAGTTTTTAAAGGTGGGCTGCAGAAGATCCTTCATCTCCCTGTCCACATTGAATCCATTCATATGTCTACCTGTCCAATTCCCAACCAAGAATTATGAGAGTTCACTAGGATGGGGGAAGAGGAGATTGGGCTTCTTGGGGGGAATAGTGAGCAAGTGCGGGTGCTGATCACCCCAGTGGGCATCTGTCACATACCTTTTCTGACCTAGGTTCCTAAAGGGGCTTTCTGCCTCTGGTCGTCTTCCTCCCAATCCATTCTCCAAACATCACCTAGAAGATGAGCTTTCTAAAGCAGGACTCTGAATGTGTAGTGTCCCCCCATGAACCATTCCAGTGCTCAAAGACCCTGCCCACATCTTTAGCCTCAACTATCACCTCTCCTGTGTTAAACTGTATGGTTCAGCCTCACCAAACTTCTAACAGCTTCCCCAAATGTGCCCTGATCTTTCTCTCTAGGTTATAGACACATGCAGCACCATTCCCTGTCTCTTCCCCCTTTCTAGGTCCTGTTCCCAATCATATCTCTGTTTCCTCATCACTTCCTCAGAGAACTTTTCAAGACATGGCTGTGTGTCCCTCCTTGAGGTTCCCACAGGCTCTTGAAATTCTCTGATTATAGCAATCATCAAAATGTACCATCAGTGCCTATTTACTTCCCTTAAGTATTTGTTGAATAAATGAATGAGAATGAAACAATCCATGATTCATAACTAAGGGGCCTAAGAAGTCAACTCAGGACCCTTCACTTTTTGAGTTGGAAAAATTGATGTGTAATAATAGCCATTCCCTTGGGTGCAGTTGCTTGATGTCGTCTTCCTGCCTCCTGTTGGATGGCACACTTCCATGGGTATCTAGATAGACCCCCTTTCACCTCCAGAGCCTTCATCCATTACATTGCTACTGAGAAAACCCATCCTTCCTCACAGCCCCATCTCTTCGAGCCATGAAACCAGACACCATCTTGCACATGTCACATGCACATCAACCACCAGTTAAGTTGCACCCAGGCAGTGGGATGAGGCATTCAGGATGTTGTCTAAAAGCACTTGCTTCACCATGAGGTGGTCCAGATTGGAGGAGAACAGTGCCTGGATGGTGGCCAACATGTAGTCCAAACTAGAGACAGAGACCAAGGGAACTCCTGAGATCCTTCTTTATACAGCCAGAGACCTAGGGACAAGCAGTGGGGGGTTATCTGGCTGTCTCTTCTCCCAGGTTAGGAAAGAGACCCTGGCCAGAAAGAGAAGGCTTCCTGGAGTTGGGAATAGAAGCAAAAACAGTGACAATAATGAACATCTATCGAGCACTTCTGAGAAGTGACTTACACATCCCCTCACCATTACTGTGGTGGAAAGTATTATTATAATTATCCCCATGTTAAAGACAAAGGAACTGAAGTTTAGAAAGATTCAAAGATAGCACTGTGTCCCATTATCCCCTTCTTCCCCTGTGTTGATATCCTAGTTTCTCCACCCATCCCTCAGAGACATGGATTCAAACCCATGTGCACCTCTTGGCCTGTTTGTTTCACTTCTCTGAGCCTCAGTTGCCCCATCTGAACAATAGGAATGATCATTTTATCCACCTCATGGAGGCTTCTATGGGATTTAAATGAGATGATCATGAATGAAAGTGCTCAGCAGGGAGCTTGGCCGTGGTCAATGTCATTATTGGGCTGATATTTGCCAAAAGTGCCGGGAAGAGTTGAAGGAAGTGGGTGTTGGGGCTTAATGCTTTCCCCACCCCTGAGACCTATGGAAGGAGACAGCAGGAGTAGGGATGTAGGGGAGAATGGGAAGCATGTCAGTGACTTCCAGATCAAGGATGAGCCACAAGAGCTCATCAGAGACACCAGCCACCAGCTCAGCCAATGTTTCCAATCTCTTCAACTTACATCAAGTCAGGGAGTGTGATATTACCAGCTTTGTTTTTGTTCTCAGAATTCCCTTGGCTGTTTGGAGTCTTGTTGTGCCATATGAATTTTAGGATTGTTTGTTCTATTTCTGTGACAAGTGTCATTGGAACTATGATGGAGATGGAATTGAATCTGTAGATTGCTTTAGGGAGTATGGACATTCTAGCTATGTTAATTCTCCCAAACCAAGAACATGTAATACCATTCCATTTCTTTGTGTCTTCTTCTATTTCTCTGAACAATGTTTTATCATTTTCAGTATAAAAGTCTTTTACCTCTTTGGTTCACTTTCTTCCCAGGTATTTTATCCTTTCTGTTGCAATTGTAAATGGGATTTATTTCTTAATTTCTCTTTCTGTTACTTCCTTGTTAGTGTATAAAAACGCAACTGATTTCTGCATGTTAATTTTGTATCCTACAACTTTACCATATTCATGTCTTATTTATTTATTTATTTTATTCATTCATTCATTATTGTGGTAACATTGGTTTACACCGTTATATAAATTTGAGGTGTAAATCAGTATATTTCAATTTCTGTGTACAGTATATCATGCTCACTACCCAAAGGCCAATTACAATCCATCACCATACACATGTGCCTCATCACTCCTTTCACCGTCCTTCCTAACTCCTTACCCTCTGGTAACCACCAATCCAATCTCTGTCTCTATGTGTTTGTTTATTGTTTTTTATTTATGAATGAGATCATACAATATTTGACTTCCATACTATGACATTTCACTTAGCACAGTGGACCCTCAAGTTCCATCCATGTTGTCACAAATGGCCAGATTTCATCCTTTTTTATGGTGAACAGTATTCCATTGTTATTCCGTTGGATATACCACATCTCCTTTTTTTTATTTTAAAGATTTTATTTTTCCTTTTTCTCCCCAAAGCCCCCCGGTCCATAGTTGTGCATTTTTAGTTGTGTGTCCGTCTAGTTGTATACCACATCTTCTTTACCAATTGGCCCTTGATGGGAACCTTGTTTGCTTCAAAGTCTTGGCTAGTGTGAATGATGCTGCCATGAACATAGGGGCGCATACATATTTACATGTTCATGTTTTCATCTTCTTTGGGTAAATACCCTTCATTGGAATAGCTGGATCGTATGGTAGTTCTACTCATAATTATTTTGAGGAATCTCCAAACTGTTTTCCATAGTGGCTGCACCAGTTTGCACTCCCACCAGCTGTGTATGAGACTTCTCTATTCTCCACATCTTCTCCAACACTTATTTCCTGTCTCGCTAATTACAGCCATTCTGACGGGCATGAGGCGATATGTCATTGTAGTTTTTATTTGCATTTCCCTGATAATTAGTCACGTTGAACATCTTTTCATGTGCCTGTTGGCCGTGTGTATATCTTCTTTGGAGAAATGTCTTTTGCCCATTTTTTTATTGGGCTTTTCAATTTTTTCTAGTTGATATGTATGAGTTCTTTATAGATTTTGGTTATTAACCTCTTATCGGATGTATGGATTGCCAATATATTCTTCCGATTGTTAGGTTGTCTTTCTGTTTTGTTGATGGTTTCCTTTGCTGTCCAGAAGCTTTTTAGTTTGATGTAGTCCCATCTGTTTATTTTTTTTTATTGTTTCTCTTGCCCGGTCAGACATAGTACTTGAAAATATACTGCTAAGACCGATGTCAAAGATGGTACTACTTTTATTTTCTTCTAGAATTTTCATGGTTTCATTCAAGTCTATAATCCATTTTGAGTTAATTTTTGTATACGGTGTGAGACAATGGTCTACTTTCATTCTTTTGCAAGTGGCTCTCCAGTTTTCCCACCACTGTTTATTGAAGAGGCTTTCCTTTGTCCATTGTATGTTCTTTGCTCCCTTGTCAAAAACTAGCTGTCCATAGATGTGTGGGTTTATTTCTGCCCTAGTGATTCTGCTCCATTGATCTGCATGTCTGTTTTTGTGCCAGGACAGTGCTGTTTTGATTACTATAGCTCTGTAGTAGATTTTGTAATCAGGGAGTATGATATCTCCAGCTTTGTTCTTTTTTCTCAGGATTCCTTTGACTCTTTGGGGTCTCTTGTCGTGCCATATAAATTTTAGATTCTTTGTTCTATTTCTGTGACAAATGTCATTGGAACTTTGGTAGGGATTGCATTGAACCTATAGATTGCTTTAAGAAGTATGGACATTTTAACTATGTTAATTCTTCCAATCCAAGAGCGTGGAATATCATTCCATTTCTTTGCGTCTTCCATTTCTTTCAACAATGTTTTAACGTTTTGAGTGCAAAGTTCTTTCACCTCATGGGAGAAGTTTCTTCCCAAGTAGCTTATTCCTTTTGCTGGAATTGTAAATGTGATTGTATTTGCAATTTCTCTTTCAGCAAATCCCTTGTTATTGTATAGAAACCCAACATATGTCTTCATGTTGATTTGTATCCTGCAACTTTACCATATTCATTCCTTTTTTATTTATTTGTTGCAGTAACATTGGTTTATAACATTATATAAATTTCAAGTGTACATGATTATCCTTCGATTTTGGTGTAAGTTACATCATATTCACCAGCCAAAGGCTAATTACAATGAATCACCATACCCATGTGTGTAATTACCCCATTTACCCTCCTGCCTCCCTCCTAACCTCTGTTAACGACCAATCCAATCTCTGTCTCTATGTCTTTGTTCTCATTTTTATCTTCTATATAGGAATGAGATCATATAGTATTTGACTTTCTCACTGTGACTTATTTCATTTAGCATAATACCCTCAAGTTCCATCCATGTTATCACAAGTTGCCAGATTTCATTCTCTTTCATGGCTGAGTAGTATTCCATTGTGGAGTAGTATTCCATTGTGTATATATACCACATCTTCTTTATCCATTCATCTCTTTTATTTTGTTTGAGGAAGATTAGCCCTGAGCTAACATCTGCCACCAATCTTCCTCTTTTTGCTGAGGAAGACTGGCCCTAAGCTAACATCCATGCCCAGCTTCCTCTACTTTATATGTGGGATGCCTACCACAGCATGGCTTACCAAGCAGTGCAATGTCTGCACCTGGGATCCTAACTGGTGAACCGCAGGCCACCAAAGCGGAACGTGTGAACTTCACTGCTGGCCTGCACTCATCTCTTAATGGGCATCTAAATGCTTCCAAATTTTGGCTACTCTGAATGAAGCTGCCGTGAACATAAGGGTGAATATGTCTTTACCTATTCATGTTCTTTGCAAAAATACCCAGCAGTGGACAAGCTGGATCATACTGAAGTACTGTACTTAATTTTTTGAGGAATCTCTATAGTGTTTTCCATAGTGGCTGCACTCCCACCAGCTGGATATGAGAGTTCCCTTTTCTCCAGATCCTCCCCAATACTTCTTATTTCCTTTTTTGTTAATTATAGCCATTCTGATGGGCGTAAGTTGATATCTCATGATAGTTTTCACTTGCATTTCCCTGATAATTAGTGATGTTGAACATCTTTTCTTGTGCTTGCTGGCCATCTGTATATCTTCATTGGAGAAATGTATTTTGCCCATTTTTGAGTTGGGTTTTTAGTTTATTTGTTGATGAGATGTATGAGTTCTTTATATATTTTGGATATTAACTGCTCATACTATATATGTGATGAGCACGAGTTTGAAAATATCTTTTGACTTTTTGTTTTGTTGATGGTTTCCTTTGCTCTACAGAAGCTTTTTCGTTTGACGTACTCTCATTTGTTTATTTTTTCTCGTTTCCCTTGCCTGGTCAGACATGGTACTTGAAAATACACTGCTAAGACCGATGTTGAAGAGAATAGTGCCTACGTTTTCCTCTAGAAGTGTTATGGTTTCAGGTCTTACATTCAAGTCCTTTAATCCATTTTCAGTTAATTTTTGTGTATGATGTAAGATAATGGTCTTTCATGCTTTTGCAGGTAGCTGTCCAGTTTTCCCCATACCATTGATTAAAGAGACTTTCCTTTGTCCATTGTATGTTCTTTGCTCCCTAGTAAAAAATTAGCTGTCCATAGATATGTGGGTTTATTTACCTTGCTCTCAACTCTGTTCCATTGATCTGTGTGTCTCTTTTTGTGCCACTACAGTGCTGTTTTGATTACTATAGCTTTGTAGTATATTTTGAAATCAGGGAGTGTGGTACCTCCAGCTTTGTTATTTTATTCTCAGGATTCCCTTTTCTACCAAACCAATGTGGGTTTGATCCTGGTGAGTTAAATCAGACTCTCCATCAGAAGTAGTTATCTCACAAAGTAAGGTATATTTGCAGCAAATAGGAGACTATGAGGAATCATCTCCCAAGTCATGGCCTTCCTGAACAAAGGGAAGAAGGGACATTTATTTTGGATAAGGAATGAATATTCAAAAGGGAGAGGTGGGTATTTTCTTGCACAGGCTCAGTTTGAAAACATGCTTCCACATACACTGTAGGTTATGGTAATAAGGCCTAAGCTCTTCCTGGAGAGATCTTAGAGTTAAAAATAAGGCAAAGGTCATAGGCATTTCTCTTGTGATGAGGCTTTGTCTGATTCAGGGAGCTTGGTGATTGCATCTCCTTAACATAAGGAACAATAACAACTTGGAAAAACAGTTAAAATATCCATACCCAGCCTTGAGTTTCTCAGGGTAACTAGTCAGTGACACAAATCCTTACTCTGGTTTTATCCTGCGCCTTGTTCTTGAGGGGCACAGGTCGAAGGTCCATGTTCTGTGACTGCTGAGCATGGGCATTGTCATAGGGATCAGAAGAGGAGCTGAATTTCCAGCTACTCTCAAATAGGTTTGTGGCTCACCACAGGCATAGCCCCAAGTTGTTCATAACAACCCACCTGTAATTTTATACCCTCAATGTGTTTAGTGTATGTTTAGGATCTGGGCATACTTGCCCCCGAGTCCACCAGCTCTTTATAGTCTAGATACTGGGTTGTCTATCCTTCTCTGATGGACCTAGTCTTGCTGCCCAGGAACATGCTGCCCTCTTAGAAGCATACCATCCCTAATTGGTGTGGGGTTGGTTAGGATCCAGAGAAGAGCCTGGTGTGAATAGGGAGTCATTACTAATCTGTATAGTGTCACCAAAATGAGAGTTTCAAAACAGAGAGTGGTTTGCAGGAAAACTCCGAGTCATCAAGTGTCTGTGATGACCTCTCTTGATGTTCAGGCGTGGGTGCCTTTTTAACTCCTGTGTGGTGGATCCAAGGGGCGACTTCTTAGTTTAGGGAAGAGTGTGTGGTTAGTAACACCAAGCGAGGCCCTACCCAAATAGGATATAATAGATCTTGGGACAAACCACTTTTCCAAGTTTCAAGGAAGACACAATCTCCTGGCTCATATGGGTGGAGTCTGACTTCTATGGACAAGGGAAGTCAGAAGTTTCCATATTTATTGAGTTCTTCTACCACTGCTTCAGATTGATTATGTGTTTGATTGCCATGGAAACCTCTTTGTCTGGGTTTGTAGCGAATCTGAGTCCTTAGGGAACAGCCTCCCATGGGTGATTTCCAAGGGGCTAAGCTTCAGTTTGCCTTTTGAAACTACCCTTATCTGAGTGAGGGCTATTGGCAGTAATTTAGCCAATTTTCCTGCATCTCTTGGCACAATTTTGCTAACGTTTTCTTTAAAGTTTTATTGGCCCACTCAGTTTTTCCAGAAGTTGTGGTCTCTTTGCAGTATGTAGCCCTCCGTTTAATTTTTAAAACTCTGGCTACTTTGGAGGTTATTTTTGATATAAAAGTTGGCCTGTTGTCACTCTGAATTGATCTAAGCAGCCCCAAATGGGCAATTATTTCTTTTAACACTTTTGTTACCACATTCGCCCTTTCTGACCTACAAGGAAGGGCTTCAATGCATCCAGTAAATTTATCCACAAACACCAAGAAGAATTTGTACCCTCCAGGGGCCAAGTAAAATCACCTTGCCAGTCTTCCCCCACTAAAGTTCCACGAATTTGCATTGCTTTGGCCAGGGGAGGTACAGGAGGCCTGGTTTATACATTGTTCTTCTGGAAATAAATGCACTGTCCAGTTATTGTTTTCAATAAGTTCTTTTATACCTGGGGTGCTTAAGATCTTTGTCAGCCATAGGTATATAAGGTTTCTTTTCCATAATGGGTAAAATCATGAGCACTCTTAAGGAGTCCCCAAGCTGTATGGGGACCCAAATCTTCCCTCATGGGTTTATCATCCAGCCCTTGACTATTGGAGACCACTGATAACCCTGTGTAGTGGTTTCCCTTACTTCATCAGGGGAATTTACACTGGTGTAAATTCATAGAAGGGTAGAATGGGAATTAATGATAATTGGAGAATCTCTCCTGATATAGCAGCCCTTTTTGCAGCTGCATCTGCCAAATCATTCCCTTTTATATGCTCTGATTCCCCACTTTGATGGCCTTTACAATGGTCACAGCTACTTCCTTTGGGCCGTGCACCAGAGGATCTCTGGCTCAAGTTTGATTTCTCTTACTGCTGCCGTTACAAAGTCCTCTTTCTTTCCAAATGGCTCCATGAGCATGAATTACAGAGAAAGCATATTTAGGGTCCGTGTATATTGTTATTATTTTCTGTAGTCCCAATTCCAAAGCTCTGATTGATGCAATTATTTATGCCTTTTAGGTCAAGGTGACTGGTGTCAGCCCCGTGGCTTCTATAGTTTCATGCAGAGACACTACTGCATAATCTGCTCTTCCATGTCTGTTACTCATGAAGGCGCTCCCATCTACAAATCACACCCCTCTACATTAGGCGATAGTTCACCCTGGAGATCTCTGTGGCTAGAGTAAACCTGATCAATCACTTCTGGGCAAGCATGGGTAATAGGCCCCTTGGAATTAGGGAGCAGGGTAGCTTGGTTTAAAGTATGACAAGGTTTTAAACAAATCTGAGGGGACCCTAACAGCATAGCTTGATATTGTAGTATTCTATTCTTGGATAGCCAGAGATGTCCTTTAGTCTCTAGTAGGCTAGAGACTTGCTGGGGGCTCCACATCGGTCAAAGTTTGGCCCATCATCACTTTTTCTGCATTCTTGATTAATAGGCAGGCGGCAGCTACAGTTCTCAAGCATGGGAGTCATCATTTTGCCACAATAATAGGCTACCACGCTTTTAGGGGGTCTCAGCATTTGGGTTAGCACTCCTGTAGCTACTCCCTGTCTGTCACAGACACATAGGTCAAATGTTTTGCTCAGGTCTGGTAAGGCCAGTGTAGGTGCTTCCATTAGCAAGTTTTAAGCTTATTGAAAGTTTGGTGACATAGTTTATCCCATTCAAAGGGGTCTATTTCTGGCCCCTGTAGTTTATCCTAGAAAGGCTTAGCAATTAATCCAAAGCTAGGGATCTAAATGCAGCAAAAGCCAGCCATCCCCAAGAATCCTCAGAGCTGCCTACAAATTTTTGGTGAAGCAAGTTGACGTATTACCATTTTCCTCTCTAGAGGAAGGCTGTGTTGTCCCCTTGAAATGATGAACTCCAAGTACTTTACAGTCTCTTTAGATATTTGTGCCTTCCCTTTAGACACTTTATATCCCTTACTGGCTAAGAAGTTTAACATTTTAACTCAATTTTGACACTACCTGGGGATAGAATCAGATCCCACAGGTTAAGAGTTCAGTCCCACAGGATTACCCTTTGCCTCCCATTTTAGATGCCAATTGCAAATTCAGGTTGTCACCTGTTGATGAAAATAATCCATAACCAATCTATAGATGAAAATTTGCGTGTTTATTCCGAGCTTAAATCTAAGGATTATAACCCGGGGCCTTTCTTCCCGAAGGAAGAAAGGGCACCAAAGAAGTGGGGCGCACAGACTGGTTATATACCGCCAGAGAGGATGTTTCACATAGGATTGAAATGTCCCTTTTACAATAGTCGCGAGACTGCTCTGTCGGCACAGTGATTGATGGAAATAGCAGGTAGGTCTTCTGTCTCAGTGAACACAGGACGGTGGCAGTCTGTTGTCTCCAGCTGAGTGGTCACAGGTGAGCTGGGTGGTCAAAGTTGAGTGCAGCAATCAGTTCCTAGCCTAAGGAAAAATGCTTATCCCTAAGGAAATGTTAATGTGGGGGGAAGTTGCACCTTTATCTCAAGGGCCTTTGTTCTGGCCATAAGAAATGTCTAAGCAGATATACAATGCGTGTTCAATGGCCACAGTCAGGCCCTTTTGGAAAAAACAAAGTCAGGCCGAATTAGGTTTCTACCAAATGGCTTCCTCATATACTCCAATATATCCTATTGCTTGCCATTTTTATTTGTCACACCTGTGCTTCTGACCAACCAGCCACAGAGCAGATGTTCCCACAGCCCCCTCGTTGTGTTTGACAGAGCGGTTCACAGAGCTCAGGAAAACATTTTACTTAGCAGCCAGATAGAAGAGATGCATAGAGCGAAATACATGGGGCAGGGATGTGGAGCTCCCAGATCCTCTCTGGGCACACGACTCTCCCCAAATCTCCCTGGGTGTTTACCAACCCAGAAGCTCTCTGAAGCCCATCCCTTTGGATTTTAATGGAGACTGCCCCCTACATAGGCACAATTGATTACGTCATTGGCCTTTGGCAATAGAACTCAATCTTCAGCCCCTCTCCTCACCCTGGACGTGTGGAGAGCAGGATGGGGCTGAAAATTCCAACCCTGAATCACACAAAAGGTTTCCCTATTTTCCCACACACCAGCCCCCACCCTTAGGGGCTTTCCAAATGTCACCTTGTTAACATAAATGCAGGTGTGGTTGAAAGGGCCTTGTTAGGAATAACAAAAGACACCTCTTTCCCCTTTATTGCTCTGGAGTTATTTCGGGAACTGAGGACTAAAGTAATTATTATAACAAAATATGCCTCTATGGCTCTTATATGGGAAATTACAAGAGTTTTTGGATCTCTGTGCCAGAAACAAAATGAAGATATTTACTATTTTAAATCCAGTACTGTACAGCATTGACAGCACTACGGTCTTCAACAAATCTACATTCCCCAGTTCTGAAAACGTATTAATTATAACAAAGATTCATCTTTATGGCTTCTGGCTTCGAGAAGTATTGTTTTACCTGGGGCCAGCAATCTACCTGTTTTAGTTTTATCTTTACTGACATGGCACTGGCTGCTCACTCCACCTGTCCTTGTGCCTATAATTCTGAGTTAGCTCAACTTAAAACATTTAGGGGAATCTCTTCCTTCTCAGGTGCTGGTGTATCCTGTAATAGGGCCATAAGCTCAACTCCCCAACTTTTTGGGTCTTGGATCTCTACTTTATCTTTTTCCCAGCTTATTGAGGCCACTAACTTAGATAGCATGGCCCTCCCTAGAGGGGAACAGGGCATTCTGCTACATACAGAAAGAAATGCTTAAGTATTTTTTATCTTGTTTCATAGGTCAAGGAGCTCCAGAAATCTTTTGGTCTCTCCTTTGCCTGATACTCCTTTGATGCTACATCTTTTTCTTTTTGAAAGCTTTCTCTTTTTGGTATTCAGCACTGAGAATGTGGCTCCAGTATCGAGCGAAAAGTTTAACATGTTCTCCTCCTACTGCCAAGGTCACCCAGGGCTCCTAGAGCCAACTGGGGAGCACTATGGCTCTGTCACATCTCATCTGTGTTCAAGGGAAGATTCCATGGCTTGGTCCTGTTCAATCTCTTCCCTCTCTGGCGATGGTTGGGACAGTCCTGCTGCTAATGTCCTTCCTGTTTGCAGTACACACACCCAAATTTGTTGGTGGCTTTCTGGTCACTCATTGGGGGCTGAGGTCACTCACTCCTTCTCTTCCTCAGGTTACCTTGAGCAGACTTGAAGGGCCACAACTAACAGGACGGCTTGCTTTTTCATCTTCTTGTCTTCCTCTTCGTGATCATCAGGATCATTGGGATTCCACCCAGCATCGGTCCCTGGCACAGTCTGTTCAATAAGCCTGAAAATGGCTGATCCTGGGTCATATTCATTATATGCTTGTTCTCTAGCTTTTAACAGAACAGCTGACTTTTCCTCAGCCATAAGGAGAGTAGATAACAGTCTTTGAATATCTGCAAGTTTGGATTATGAGTGGCAGATTTATGATTTCCTCTGAGTCAGCTCTCAATCCTTTGGTGTGTGCCTTCCAATTATACAAATCAGAGGGGAAAAGGGGATGTGCACATTAATAAGTTTCTCCTCACCGTCAGGCTCCTGTCTTAGGGGATATATCCCAGATTTGTAACTGGTTCCTAATCTAGTTGTACTATCTGGAAGAAAAGGGTGAGGGTCTTTGGTTGTTGGAGAGTCCAGTTCCCTGTGGAAGGATTGCTCAGTTGGGGGACAGTAAAGAGTTTGGCCGTGGTACATCTTCCAGAGGACTCTTGGGGATCACCAGCTGGTCTACCAATGGGGCCGAAGCTGGTGGACTCTGAGGTGGGCTTTCCTTAGTCCCATGTTTCCTTCTTTGGAGGAGCTGGTCCTCCTCATCAGAAAGATAAGTCTTCGATTCAACCTTTAACCTTTTACTTAGACATAGTGCCATGAAGCACTGGACAAAAGGGATTTCTTCCAATTCCTTGGTTCTTTTTCAAAATAGATCTAATTTTAGTATTGTGTTAACACTTAGGGTCTCATTTTCTGGCCATTTTCCCCCATCCTCCAGTGAATATTGCAACCAGCTGTGTTGCATAATAAGATCATTATCCTCTGGGGTCAATGGGGACTATCCAAAGGCCTTCCAAATCTGGAAGATGCAGCCCAATGAGCTTTCCTCTGGGGTGGAACTTGGTCCCCTCATTTTCTAGCATCTTTTCCGATGGCCTGTTTCCAACCTCCCAGGAGAAACTTCTAAGGTTAGTGGTGATACAGATGCCACAAGGTTGTGCCCAGAGGAAGTTTAGTACCTTAATCACCCGAAACTAGGCTCGGGCCAAGTTTCCTCAGGCTGTTTTTCTCAGGTTAACTAGATCATTAAAGGGAAAATCAAACGGGTGTCACCCAGGGAGCACTGATGGGGAGGTCCTGTGTTACCTAAACAAGTGGGTTTGCCTCTGGGTGAGTTAAATAAGAATTGATGCGGGGTCGGTGAGCCAAGGAGTTGAACGAAGGATTTCTTGGACTCTCAAGGTGTGCCAGTAGTGCTCTTTTAGAGAATAGTGTGGAATAGCATGGGGACAGGACACATGGGCAGTCAGAGCTGTTGCTATGGGGACAGGACCCATGGGCAGTCAAAGCTGCTGCTATGGGGACAGGACCCATGGGCAGTCAAAGCTGCTGCTATGGGGACAGGGCCCATGGGCAGTCAGAGCTGCTGCTGCAAACATGGGTTGACAGTAGGGCTAAATTTAAGCCATAGGTATGTGAGTTATCTCTTTACAAGACAAAGGAAAGAATATGTAAAAAGTTGTTAAAATGGTATCAGTGCAGGTGGGGTCTGGTTATTGGGTGGTCTTATAACTTCAGATAAGAATCAGACCGGATTAAGTCAGGATGTCCTATGCTTCCCGGAGGATGTTGGTGGTGGGGGGAGTCAGCTATGTGAGGTTACCAGACAAGTACAATAAACAAGACTTAAGCCCTTGCCAACCCCATTAAGAGTTTCTAGAGAAAAGGTCATCCCCCCTTCCTCCTAGTGCAGAGAGGGAGACACACCCATAGACGGAGACTTCCTTCATAAATGCAAATGTCTGTCATAAAGGGGCAAGCAAATTCCACTCCCCATAGTCCAGGGCTCCAGAAATCGTTTGGTCTCTCCCTTTCCTGAGACCTCCTTCAGTTCACACTTTCCTTCAGAAA